>NC_052504.1:11221446-11271550 GCF_014356525.2 Nilaparvata lugens
CCTGAAATTAAACTGTCACAACGTTTTTCAATGGCACTCTCCAGATTTTGTTTTTCGGCTCATGCAAGATTTGAAGTGCACTTGCATTAAGCTTACGCATTCAATGTGATCACACCCTTACCTATAGTTTATGGTGATAGCAGTAACGCTGTTACATGGGTGTATAACTGCTTTTTCATAAATTATTAGTTACTGTACGGTATTCCATGGATGCAAAATAAATTTATCAACTCAATTTTCGTCAATATATCAAAGTCATGAATAAAATATTAGTTACTGTACTCCATGAATACAAAAACATTTTCTCAACCTATCTTCGTCTATATCTCAAAGTCTATTTATTTCATTTATACTAGTAGTTCTGTGAACAGTAGATCTCGCGCTCAGTAAGTTACATTGACCTGTTGTTATGTTTTCTCAAAAATTAATAAATAATTTATCAATTTAAAATGTCTAGAAAAAATCCTAAATAAACATAGAGCTTTCTGTCCTATCGTACCGTGACGTGTCGTCCCGGAATGTGAATGTGAGCGCTGTTATCAGGTCTGGTTGCAACTGTCTGCAACGTTGAGGGAAAGATAAATTTTCAAGATGTTCGATGTTTTTGAACGGGTAGTATTATAGTCCACTAGACAGCTGATTTATGATGAATAATTCTAAGGTCTGATTTCTACGGTAATATTTGCGTTCAAAGGAGACTCCTTTTCCTTTTGTATTATCCTTAAAATGCAAAATTTCAAAAAACCGTAAGTATACGTCGACGCGAAATTCAAAAAGGAACATACCTGTCAAATTTCATGAAAATCTATTGCTGCGTTTCGCTGTAAATGCGGAACATAAATATAAACATAAAGAGAAATGCGATGGCAACTTCATGTCAATTGACATTTTTTTACAAATAAATATTTCCAAGTCTAACTTGGTGTTTTTATTTTCGAATCCAGGTGAGAGACGAGTACGCCCTAGTGCTGACTTTGACCGACGGCCATCTGGGCGATGGCAACTTCATCACTCAGAGCCTGCTGCTTCTCGTGGAGGATGTCAATGACAACGAACCCATCTTCAAGCCATATCAGACGTCGATCACCATCCGCGAGGACAGTGGACCTGGCGTCCTCACCTCGGTTGAGGCAACCGATCTCGATGAAGGCCCTTACGGCCAGGTCAGTCTTGAAAATATTCCAGCTGTAATTTACATTGTTGTAGGCTTAGATAAAAGGTATTCAACTAAATCAGCGTTTTCGTTTGTGCGTAAATGCCGTCTTCGACCACGACAGGGAGAGGATCTCAGATTGGGTGGATTTCAATTTATCTAAATAACCTAAAAGATTATGTTCAATTATGTTTTAATTTGGGACTTTGAGTTTATACTTTTCTATGCATTTAAATGGCTATATGTTGATAGTATTAGAAATGTTTGATTCTTGAATAATAAACACAAATAATGAAAATTTATCTGATCAGCTGTTTTAGCACACTTGAAATTTGGACAAGATGAATGTCAACAATGCTTGTCGTCGTCGACTGTGGAAGTTTACGTACAAACGAAAATGCACCGTTATGCTTGCAAATAGAGATGTGACAATGTACTTTTACTACCACCGTATCTAGAATAAAGCCTGGTTTTATTAGTAGAGTTGGTGGTAGAGTTCCCTGGACATGTACTAACTATTTTGCGAACTCTCCCAATGAAAACTTTCATGGTAGAGTACTAGTTTTTAGTAGAGTAGAGTGGAATAGCACCGTGGGATAGTACTCTAACACTTGCCTTCCCCCACCACCGCTTTTCACTCTACTCTATCACTACTATGCTAATTAAAAATCTCGAGCTGGTAGAGTAGAGTCGTACCGTAGGCTTTACCTACTATTCTCAATTGTAGTTAAAATAGTTTCTCGATCAAGTAGATTAGAGTTAGCTCGGTTCCTATGGAATCCTGTTCAGAACTAATTGTTCTTTCACGTGATGTGTGATTTTTTATCTATACTAGAAAAATATATACTAATTTTTAATATACTAAAAATTGGAAGTCTAGACTAATATCAAGATGCACGAAAGTGAAACTATATCAAACACTTATAAGACCGGTAGCGACATATGGCTGTGAAACTTGGGTTCTCAACTCCCTAAATATGAACGCATTGAGGATTTTCGAAAGAAAAGTAATGAGAAGAATTCATGGCCCCATATGCGAAAATGGAGAGTGGAGAATCAGAAGCAATGCGGAGATAAGTAACATTCTGCGTGAAAATGACATAAAGTCTATAAGAATCAGCTGGCTGGTACATGTCCAAAGAATGGAGAACAATAGGATGCAGAGGCAGATGCTTGTTGGAAGAATGGAAGGAACGAGGAAAAGAGGTCGCCCGAGAACACGTTGGCTGCAGGATGTAGCGTGCCTAGGAGTGAGGAACTGGAAGAGACTGGCTAATCAGAGAGATGAATGGAGGCGGATTGTTGAGGAGGCCAAGGTCCACGCAGGGTTGTAGCGCTTTGTAAGTAAGTAAGTAAATACTAGAAAAATATCCAAGTTGTATAAGGTAGAAGTGGTAGGTTTGCATAATTTTGAAAATACTTTAAAAAATACACCTTTTTTGAAAATTCGTAGCTCCGGAACCAAAAATGGTAGAATCCTGCGTGACCACTCAATTTATTGGGAATTTTATTATCTTTTATTTTGTAGAGAATGATTTTTCTCCAAAAACTCGAAGTTTTCGAGATTAAATGGAAAAATTAAAAAAAGTCCGAAATTTTAGGAGCTTTGGGGGGTTTGGGGGTGAAGCCGCCCTCTGGCGTGTCAGCAAATTTCAGATTCGAATTCAGCGCCCCAAAATATATATAGAACCGTCGAGAAAAATTCTTTCGGGACTGTTTCCTGAAAAACGACCATTTGACTGGACTAAATGCTACTTGTTATCATGCATGTTCTACCGTTAGTGGTCAGCCTAAGTTAGTAGTCATTTCAGTTTAAAGTTTAGTCAATTTATTTCAATATTACTTTTAATAGCGTGTTTTTCTTGATTTTAGTGAACGACGAATTATTATTATTTTTTTATTTTCAGGTTGTTTATCACCTTCAAGAGTTGGACGGAGAGAACGATCTGTTCTCGGTGTCTACAGTGAACGGCAAAGGTGTCTACAGTGACCACTACGTCTGCGAGGTCAACGAGAACGCACAGGCCAACGCGCCGCTCACCTTCATTGGAACCGCGCTGCCACAGGTCTACGATTACGATCAGGTCAGACTACTACAAATGTACTTTGCTAAAACTTATAGATTAGTACCCCACATATTTCGTGTTGTATAAATTAGAATAGGAACACAAATTGATATTGTCAAACACTTTTATTATTTTATAATACAAAGTACGCCAGAGTACTTATTTGAAAGGTTAATAAAAACAAAAGAACTCAAGTTATTGTTTCAATCTTTTTTTATATGAGAAAACAATTTCCATTTTTTTTTCATGCAGTCTTGAAAATGACATCAGATAAATGGCCACCCCCATTGCACATACACTGATGAACTCGATTTTTGAAATTTGTATACACTCGTTGCAGTGATGGCGTCGCGAAAGTTGATCTTGAGGTGTGCTATGGTCCGTGGTCGATCGACATAAACCAGGGATTTCAAATAACCTTATAAAAAAATCGCATTGACGAATCGCATGTGGAAATAAGCCTCAACACTGAAAAAAATGACCGCGTCTTCAGGCAGTTTGTCAGTCAGCATATCATATGCATTTTGACGGGCAACAAAATCGCGTTCAGTCAATTCTTGAACAACTGCAAATTTATAGGGATGAAGTTGAAGGTCTTCATGGAAAATTCATCGAACAGTGGAGTAAGAAATTGCCATAGCAGTTGCGTGTTTGCGAGCCGAACGCCGGGGAGAACGTACAACTGACTGCCTCACTCTTTCGATATTTTCTGGAGTTGTGATGGTTTCTTGAAGTCCATTTCTGGGTTTAGCGACACTTCCACACTCCCGGAATGAGTTACCCCACGACAGAATCGAATTACGGCCAGGAATGAGTTCAAATAGAACGCGGAAGGCACGTTGCGTAGCAACAAAAAGTGATCGAACATTAGAAAAGAAACTCTCAACTGCGAAGGCCGGCTGCTCTCTAGACCAGAGCATGATGGCTACTTACTTGAGGGAGGATAAACTTGGGAACTTTCCCCTACAGATGCGCTCCCTCCTGCCCCTCTGCACGACCAATTCACCTTGTGGGAATGTTTTCAAATGAGTAAGTTTCTCTGGCGCACCTTGTACTATATAACCAGAACCTGGTTTTGTGCTTTACCAGCCACATCTTCAGCTGTAAACAAATGAAACCAGGTCCTTTCTATATAGTATTATATAATAATAAAAGTGGTTGACAATTACAATTTGTGTTTTCATTATAGAAAAGTACCACAACATCACTCACAATACAACTGTAATGAGAATAGAAACAGTTTTGGGCTTCAGCATCTTTATCCTTTCCGCAAGTGGTTGTAGCCTACTTATTGCATGTAATACCTAAATAAAATGTACTTCTAAATAAATAACTGCTATAAATAAATTCAGGCAATGATTAGGTTTATTAGTACAGTATGTGGTACTAGTATCAATTCCGAAAGTGACGAATAGATTTTGAATGACGCAGGGAAGGTGACTGCCTTTTATTTTCTAATGTTAGAAGAGCGTTTACATTAGTCAAGTTTATTTCAATTCCAGCTTTGTATAAAATGAATGTATAAACTTGAAGTCAACTTCACAAGAACAAAAACTTGAATCTACTATACCAATGCTTCTCAAGAATTCCTACAATCCTTCATCAAGCTTGTAGATGTTACACATGTTCGACTTATGGATTCAACTTGAATCTTGAAGGTACAATCCAACTTGCGAATGGAAGAATGAGATAAAAAAAGTTTTTCAGTCAATGTAGAATGTATAAAAACAACAAAAAGAGAGTTATGATGCAATAAAAGTATAAAAAGTAAGAATAAAACTCTGATATTAAATAGATTTTCCAATTTATAATATTATATACTTTTGATATTTTGAAAACTTGAATTCAAGTAGAATTGACAAATGTAAACTCTACTTAATACTTTTTGCATTGCGATTATGCACTACCAAATATATTATGCTACCAAATATTAAACTTTACAAAGGTATTTTACTCTAAAACAACATTAAAACCATTAAATCGTTTTTCACTAACTTCACGTGAATCTTCGTAGCTGAAAGCCATTTTTTAAACACTGTAAATTACTATCCATGAACATTGATCTTCAGTAATAAAATTCTTTTTTGTAAATTTCCAGGGTAATAATGGAACATTCGAAATGTATATTGATGATGATCGGGGTATTTTCGATGTGACGCCGAGACATGGCATCAATGAAGCCACATTTCTAATCAGGGTGAAGGATCCCACCAAATTGGATTACGAAACCACCAAAGGTAATTGGTTAGCCTTGAATTTCTTCATTCATTACGAACTACTGTATTTGACATTAAGTTTTAACAAGTTCCAACTATGTTTCTATTTTGTAGCGATATAGTTTAATGTATTTTTATTTATTTTAGTAATTTACACTATTATTTATTCAATTGCATCTGTAATGTCGAGGTTAAGTGGTAGAGAGGACTTGAAAGTCCTAACTCCGCCTAATGAAGAAGAATTTATTATTTAATTTTCATTTTTTTTATTAAAATAATGTCTTGCAGACCAAATCAATTTTGAAAAATGTGGAATATTTACTCACTGATTAGAGGATCGCTTTCGAATCGCATGGGATTCATTGTCAACAGTTAACAATGAATTCCATGCAATTCGACAGCATTCTCCAGTCATTGAGTGAATACTCATATTTTTCACAATTGATATAGTTCGTAAGTCATCATTCTAGAGTTAAAAAATTGGTTAGCTTATATTCATTGACATTGATAATATTCGAACTTCACTGTTTAAAGGGTTGAAGATGTGATTACATGTTACCAGAAGTGTTAACCAACACTTGAAATAATTGAATCTGACAGTTAGAATTTTATCAATTGGTAGAAAGCAATTCAAATCCATTCATGTCACCTCTAGGATTAAATTGTCGAAAGATTTATGGCATAGAGAAAAGATAGCATAAGAAGATATCCCATGGTATAGGGTGTTATGTTCCAAGTTCCAATTTTAACTCAAGCCGATAGTCCTAGTAGTTATTTACCGTGAGGCTGTGTGACGCTGGTAGTCTCTCATACTTTGCCGTTCTTACCCTCTCACCCGGTCAAAACAGTCATAACAGACAGTAATAGCACAGAATAGGTACAGAATGGAAACTGTCAATAAAACGCCTATCTAACCAATGCTTTTTATTTTTACATGGCGCAAATTCTAGACACGTCACGTGACCTTGGGAAGTTCCAATCCTGGTCTTCTGATTGGCTCGTAGCAGTGAACGAGATCAATTGATCCGGATCATTAAAGTGATTCGAACCTACCATCAATACTATTACAATGCGGCGCTTCCTAACAAGATGGCTGATTTTTGCGACAGGGTACTAGCCAAGTTTCCATACTGTATGTACACTGTGGTATAGGGTGTTATGTTCCGAATTCCAATATTAACTCAAGCCGATAGTCCTAGTAGTTATTTACCGTGAGGCTGTGTGACGCTGGTAGTTTCTCATACTGTGCCGTTGTTACACTCTCTCCCGGCCAAAACATCAATAACAGACAGTAGTCGACAGTAATCAGCTTGAGTTGACAAAAAAATTGGGTTGAATTTAGAACATAAACGACCTATACAATGGAATATCTTCTTATGCTGTCTTCCTCCATGATAATTCAAGTGGCAGAACATTCCATTCATGGAAGCCAAAAATTCCTAAACATTTATATATTTTCACTGATAATTAATTTTTTGACTTCTCAATAGTGATGAACTTCACACTGGTCGCCAAAGAGAGTGTACCAACAGATCCGAAATTCAGCTTTGCATCGGTGACTGTCTACATTCGAGATGTCAACGACAATTTTCCTGAATTTGCCAAACCTGTTTACGAGGTAAGTACGATCAAAGAAAACTGTGAGTTAATTGTTTTCTTGAAAAACAATTCATACAAGGGGCTATCTGCGCTTCATTTATACTGCAAGTTGGTTAGGCTATTCCATTTATATTAAGAGTGGCAAATCATAATTTACAATATGATCGGGAGAGGATAACAGGCAGAGCCCAAAACGAAAGTTGCGCGGGGTTTAAAAGTAGTCTACCATTGGAGAGTTTAATTAGACAATTTCTATTGATCAATACGTATCGCATGACCCTTCTGATAATTTATTCAGATTCGGTGATCAGAAGTGATTAAATTCAGATCAGGTGAATTATCATGGATCAATTTTTGTATTTCCACATACAGATAATATATGTTAATTATATGTTATGAACGTTTTTATTGAAATAAAAATACAATATTTTGTCCAATTCTTTTATCTTGCGTCGTTTTCTTGATTCTCCCATGAAGTCTTATGAAACAACATAAGTTTGGAGACACTTCATTCACATCGGCTGCTTTTATACAGGGTGATCAAAAAGCTCCTCCGCAGTGAACTATAAACTAAAAAAAACACTCCATCACTCAAAAACAATAGCAAGGTGTTATAAATACCATTTATAACAATAGCAAGGTGTTATAAATACCATTTATAACAATAGCAAGGTGTTATAAATACCATTTATAACAATAGCAAGGTGTTATAAATACCATTTATAACAATAGCAAGGTGTTATAAATACCATCTATAACAATAGCAAGGTGTTATAAATACCATTTATAACAATAGCAAGGTGTTATAAATACCATTTATAACAATAGCAAGGTGTTATAAATACCATTTATAACAATAGCAAGGTGTTATAAATACCATTTATAACAATAGCAAGGTGTTAATCTACTAAACTTACGTGTACATTCATTACAGTAGAGGAGGAAAGAAGTGGGAGTAACTTGTCTAATGGGTTTCTAAACAGAACACAATCTTCAGCTAAAATAGAAGGCAGGTACTGCGGAGAGACTTTTTGATTGCCCGGTATAACCTGACGATGGTGTGATCACCGGAACTAGTTGTTGAACTATTTTAAAGTTTTTTTTTTTTTAATTAAGGGTGCTTTAAGATTTTTATATTGTTTTATAAGTTTTGAGTTATCAAACTCCTAGTTCTATTCTGATAATCAACTGTCATCTTCATTTTTCCAATCTCAATCCAATGTTCCAGTTTCCTTGTTTCACTGTTGATCCCATGTTTTATTGTGTGAAATACCGTTGTCAAGTCATTTTTGTTCTGGCGTCAATACCGGTTTAAATGTTGTAACTTTCTTGTGTCACTGTTGAGTGAAATGCTATTGTTGATTGAGTGAAATATTGTTTCAGGTGTCAATACCGGAGAACTCGGGCCCTGGCACAACAGTGGTCTGGGTGCAGGCTACTGATGACGATTCTGGAAATTTTGGATCTCAGGGAATTCGTTATACCAATCTAAGGGGAAGCGTCGCTGAAATGTAAGTTTTTATTATGAATTTACATTAGGATGACTTCATTTTTTCATGCTTTACTATAAAATAACTATAGTATTCTATTAATATGCTGCTAAGAGTACAGTAGATGAGGCAAAAACACCGGCAAAAGGAGGATTCCTTGTGCGCCAGTGTGAGTCGTAAAATCTGCCCAAAATCAACCACAGTAAGATAACACCTGTAATGCAGCCCATGCAGTGTTTATCATAAAATTGATAATTGATAATATATGAAAGTCAGTGATTAGAATAAATCCAAGTTCAGCCATGCTTCTATGGCTCTTTTCCTGTGTTTATTACTTCAGAAATTATTTGTCAGTCCGATTATCCAGTCCAGTTCGAGGCTATTCATATTACTTTGAATCCGTTTTAATCCGACGTCTGGGGGATTAGCCCAATGACATCTTCTTGAAATGAAATGTCTCCGAAGAACAGTTGGAAAAACAAGACGAGACAGAGTAAGAAATGACCGCATAGAGAAGAATTGCACATTAAAGCGGTTGAAACAACAATTAATGTACGAATACTCTCCTGGTATGGACATCTGAGAATAGACGATAACAGAAAGCCTCGCCAATACATGGAGGCCAGGGCACAAGGCAGACGACCGACAGGAAGACCACGGGTGACATGGGAGGCAACTGTTTCACGGATAGCAGCAGAAAGAGGCAAGACCGTGAATCAGTTGAAGAGAATGGCTGCGGACAGAGAGCAGTGGAGAAGATGGATTCGAGGCAACCACCCAACGCTGTCAAAACAGCACATTGGGATAAATAAAGAAGAAGAAGAAATTATTTGTTAGAAATTCAATTTCTAGTATATTTATGAATTTACTAATGTAGTGAAATTGGCTTCTAAGAGGAGTTGAGTTTGTATTTTATATTTGATATTTTCTTATTGTATCAGGTATGACATATTATACCTAGGTATAGATATAATTGGTATTTTAAATTATTACTGCTCATAAAGCTTCAATACCAAGTACTATCTTTCCATTTTGACAGAATTACAGATCACAACTCATCTGGATTATGCTGCTGCATGGTAATGATACATTCAATTAATAACTCAGTGCAATCTGAAATATTTCTCTTGACTTTCCACAGCTTTCAATAATGAAACAGCTGTCAGAATATCAGCGGCATTATGAGCAAGTTCTTCAATCCGGGGGGGGATCATTAGTTATTCTAGTATGATTTAAAGTTTTTTTTGTACTGAATTTACCTAAAGTTTTCAATCATGAATATGATGAGATGAATATATAGTTTACTTTTCTCGCTACTAGACTATGCACATGAGATGTTGGAATTTGGGAAATGGAATAGAATAAATTATCTCTAATATGAATCAATGATGAGATTGTTTTGACTTCAACTCAATTATCTATACTATGTATGAAGTAAGGAATAGGCTTATACTCGTACATGTACGGGATACGAAATACATCTGACTCATCATAACGTCTATGCTATTAGAGTACGCACAGGAGATGTTGGAATTTGGGAAATGGAATAGAAGAAATTTTATCTAATATGAATCAATGATGAGTTTAAACTTCAACTCAATTATCTATAATATGTATGAAGGAAGGAATAGGCTTATACTCGTACATGTACGAGATACGAAATACATCTGATTCATCATAACGTCTGAACTGCTGAACTGATTAATCTCAAATTTCTCATAAATATTCTTAATTTACCGAGGATTAATTTATTTCTTATTTCATTTATAATCTATTAAATTTGTGATACAGAGTTTATGCAAGCCCAATCAAATAATTTTTCTTTGGGGAATTATTACACTTTTTAATACGTTCAATATCAGCATGGAACTGTAAAACAAAATTCAATCTAAGCTTTAAACAGACCATCGCGGAGCACGGGTCACGTGCTAGTCACTAACAAAATAGAATTTATGTGTGGAATAATCAATTAAATAAATTTATTACGTGAAAAATACGTGCAGACACCTTGAATTACTTTCCCTAAATGTTTTACAAATATTATTCGTTTTTGTGAATGTTGTGTTTCAGGTTATCATTGGATTCAAGAACTGGAATAATCACGATTAAAAATGATGGTGCACATTTCGATCGAGAACAAATGTCAAGGCATTATCTCACTGTCGAAGCCAGGGATGACATGGGTTTAGGAAATAGGTAAGATAATTAAATACATGATTACACCAACTCCATAATTTATTTTTTGAAATAAAGCATGTTGATTGTGATGATAATCTTTGGGTTGCAGTGTGATTATTTAGATTTTAAAAATTAGCTTTAAGATCTGGATGTGTAAAATAAAGAAATCAATAACATATTCGAATGAAAGTGTTCAATATTTTACACCTTGGAAGGAAAAACCAGGATATAAACATCCTGACTAACTACTTGCAGTACTGGGGGTTGAAGCCAAAACCCTTGCAAGACAAACATCATATCCTTCCACCTTAACAACAAGCAGGGAAATGAAGTACCTGATGTGAACTTTTGTCAGAATCAGATCCCAATGAACCACCATCCCACCTTCCTTGGTATCACACTGGACAGGTCACTGACTTTCCAAGACCACCTACAGAAGTTAACCTTCCGGCAGTCGCGCTGTTGTGAAAAGTACAACCGTGTCAGTTTTTTGCTGCACAAAACTATTGAATGGGGTGGTGTCAGTGAATGAGTCACCTATGCATTCCAAAACTTTCACCCATCAATCAACTGAGTTGCAGTATCAAACGAGCAATGGTTCAGTCTTTAGGTGCCATTTAGTCGCGACATTGCATAAGTCGCACTGTGCATAAGATAGGAAAAGACTGTATACGGGGACTGTAAACGAACCAATAACACAGAATTGATGGCTTTGCGTGATGTACCTTATTGGGCTATGAAATGGTAATCATCGAAATGTTCATAGGCTTAAAATAATCCAAGAAGATGGAAAAGTAATTATACAATTAATTAATATGTTTTGACAGTAAACAGAGTACATTTGGACAATTTATTTCATGAAATTGGGATGAAAAGAAGTTTTGGACTGTAGTCTGTTTCTTTGTCCTTAAGTTGATTGTAAATGATAAATAAATAAATAACACTTGGAAAATTTGATGTTGTACAAAACACAACACGCGACTGCTCGTGTGATTGAGTAGGGCGCGACTACCGTAAGGTTAAGGAAAAAACTAACATCTATAGTGAACCTGCTTCAGAGGCTGATGGGTTCTTCATGGGGGAGTAGAGTTGATACTCTGAGGACAGCAGCTTTAGCTCTCCTTTTTTACAGTACTGCAGAGAATGGCTCCTGTATGGTTGGGTAGCTGCCACACTCGTCACATTCATGTAGCCTTGAACAGTTCAATGCGAGTGATAACTGGCTGCCTGATGCAGACTGAGACAGACTGGCTCCCTATTCTCAGTAACATTTAAAAATTGTTAAACTTGAACTTTCCACAGTAAAAACATGACCTATTTTTTCGAACATGTTATTATTCATCAAAATTTGGGAACAGAATAGTTTGGGCTATGTCTGTTGTTCTTTCCTGATCATATTCACATGATTTGTAATTTTATCAACAAATAAATAAATGAACATTTCTCCACCACATCCCAGGAGGCAAGAGTTAGCTAGCAGAGAAATGAGAAAGATAAGCTAGCCAAAAGAACTTCCAATTCACAAATATCTGCTTCTGGATTTGCCTACTCCACTGAGTCTTAAATCCAGAAAACCTTTTTGGCAGATCCCCACAGGCAGAAAATCCTAAAACACATCAACTGTGGACCGAGGTTTGGCAATCTGTTCAAGTCAGAAACAGAGACATAGTTGACGAACCAACTAGGATGGTGAATGGTTTTGAGCTGCCTCGAAAGGTGTGGGTGAACTGAACAGACTCAGAACAGGACAGGGGAGATGCCAAAAACATGCATCGATGGGGCATATCAGACACCCCTCTCTGTGAATGTGGTCAGGAGAGAAACATGAACCACATCATTACCAAGTAGTGTTCATTGTCGAGATTCCAGGGAGTGCTACAGAAATTGCATGTAGCAAATGACGAGGCCACACTCTGGCTAAAAAACTTGAAAATACATGTTTGTTCAATTGTTTCTATCTTTCTCTTTTATTTGGTTCTGCCTCTGTCTATCCATACGATAATACAGTAAAACTCCAATTATCAGAATTGATGAGGACCGGGACCCATTCGGATAATCGGAGTTTTTTTTTTAATTGCCATTGGAGAGGAAAAGGTACGTTTTTATATTGCACTATTTTTTTAATGAAAGAAACATGATATTTCCACATGTTTTAAATATAAATAAAATGCACTTATGTGCAAGTTTAGAAATAAAAATAATTGTTTTTTAAACATCTCCGTCAATGTAAGCTGTTTTGCGGTCTTCATTCGTTTTCGGGCAGCCAGGTCACGCATTCGCTTGACGGTGAGCATTTGGGCTGATGCTCCATCCACTTCAAAGCAGTCTCGAGGCCGGCAAATGCTAGCTGATGGTCCAGCGTCTACTTCAACATCAGCAGAAAGTTTTTCTTCCAAGCTTGTAACATTGGGAGGCAAAAACGTCGCTTTAAACTGCCCATTCTCTCTTTCCAACAGTTCTGCTGCAGGGAGAATGGGTGCGTTATCAACAATTAAAAGCACCTTACTGCCTTTTTTCCCACCGACTTTTGTTGCTTTTTCACTTCAGGAATAAACACTTCATCATACCATTCGGTAAACAAAGCTGCAGTCATCCAGGCCTTGGTTTGACTTTTGTAGAGAAGTGGAAGTTGGCGCACTTGAACTTTTTTTAGACAAATTTTTTTTCTGAAAGTGATTCGGATAATCGGCGATTCGGATAGTTGGAGTTCGAATAATTGGAGTTCTATTGTAATAATTAAGTGATTTCCTCAAGAATACTTTTAAAACGTGGAACAATTCCTGTTCTACTCTATGTATGACAGTTTTATGACTTTTGACTTTGTCTTGTGCTTTCTTGGCTTGCTGACAATTAAATTTCATTTATTGTAGTATTGTTGTTTCATTTCATTTTAGATTGTCAGCTCCTAGGCCTCTTACGATTTAAATCCAATCTTGATATAAAATCTAGTTTAAATTAAACTTTGGTTATTATAGATTTCTGTACTCGAAAATAAAATACAGTATAATTGAATATAAACATTTTTTTATAATACCTATTTCATTGCAAACAAATTTGGTGTTGTTTAGACGTTTTCTCATTTCCATTTTTGTGATCAACTTGAATCTAATTATTTATTAATTTTCAGGAATACCGCTCAATTAGTTTTAAACATCGAAGATGTAAATGATAATGCTCCAATTTTCCTGCAAAGCCGCTACGAAGGCAGACTCCACGAAAACCAAATGGATTTTGATACTCCTCTGGTGATTGAGGCTAGAGATATGGATCTCAATGGTAAAATACATCATCATATTAATATTTATTATTAGATACTTTATTATTCGGAAAATGACTCTAGAGAACTTAACTGAGACAGACTGGTTCCCTATTCTCAGTAACATTTAAACATTGTTAAACTTGAACTTTCCACAGTAAAAACATGACCTATTTTTTCGAACATATTATCAAAATTTGAGAACAATAGTTGTCTCATTTTCTTGAAATTTTTGCAAAAATCAGTTAAATGCTATAATGTTTATAAATTAGTTTGTGTGTTTTCAGTTATTATACTTAGATTCTTTAAACCATGAGATAAGTATTTTTATAGAACTTTAGTAGAGGTCGGGAATTTTATAAATATATGGTCAGGAAAAGTCGGGAATTTCCGAATGAAGGATCAGTAGACACACTCGGTGTTGCTTTAGTATTCATCCTTTGTATATAGATTGCTTCCTAGAATACAATCTAGATAAAACTTATCTTATAAGATTATTTATCTTATCTCATCATCTTATCTATCTAGATAGACTTATCTTATCATCTTATAAGAAGAGCATCCTGTACATACATACTTTGCTTTAGTATACATATCTAGTATATACTAATTTATTCATTCTGTAATGTTTTGCTTCTGTACTTATATTCATGTATCTATTTGCTGTGTTCAAATAAATAATCTTTCTTTCTTATATCAATTCATTCTGTTTCCTCATTACGATTGCACATTGTTGCCAGAGCAATAATAATAATAATGTCTCTGGTCGAGGGTACAACACGACCAGAGGAGTTAATTCAAATTATAGACATGATTACAAAAAGCATATAAGGTACAATTATTTACAAAGTATTAATACAATCGGTTGATTATTTGCTGATCTAAGAAAATGTGGCCCCACTATATATAAATATGTGTCGGGATGCTACTCAATACTCAATATTCAAGCATTATGTCTCTCAGTTTCATGACTAACGTTCTATTACTTTGACAGGCACAAAAAACAGTCGAATAACTTACAGCATATCGGAGTGGGACCGCTCAAAGGCCAATTTCACAATAGACCCGGCGACAGGCGCTCTCAAGCTGATGGGTCGTATTGACTTTGAGCGGCTGCCCAGAGGAGGCGGTCAGAAGGCGTTGAATCCGTTTCCGGTCCACCTAAAGGTGAGGGCCACGGACATGGGCTCTCCCCCCCTCCACTCCGAGGTGCCTGTCACCATCTACATCCATGACGTCAACGACTTTGCGCCCCAGTTTGAGGTCGACAGCTATGAGAAAACTATACCCGAAGATCTGTCTGAAGGCAGTTCTGTTCTACAAGTAAGTGTACAGTGTAGTGTGATTTATTTATTATAATGAATACTTGATAAAATATAAATCACATTCTTCTCGCAACTCAATCGTCACTAATTATAATTTAAGGCCACTGCAAACAGATATGTTACACATCACGCCAATATTGATTATTCAAGAAGGCAGTTTATTTAAGTACAAAAATAATATACCTTGTTCCGGACCATTTTCTCACAGATTCAACAGATATGTTACCAATGTTGATGTGCCCACACCAATATTGATTGTTCAAGGAAGCAGTTTATCTATCTTAGTACTAAAATAATAGACCTTAGGAATACTTTCACAGCCGGTTTCCGAGCTCGGGATTTAGCTAACTTTAAACAACTGGAGTCAGAAAATTGGCTTCCGAAACGGGACGTAGTCGTAGTCTACGTTTAAATTGAATTTCGAAAAACTAGAAAATTGAACACAAAATAAAATAAAGAGAAAATAGTGTAGTTTCAGCTATTTTGAATTATTGTCCGAGCGAAGTGAGGTCTAAGATTCAAGTCGACGGTTTGGCATTTCTCTTGATGTTTAAATGTTTATATGTTGCGCATTTACGGCGAAACGCGGTAATAGATTTTCATGAAATTTGACAGGTATGCTCCTTTTTTAATTGCGCGTCGACGTAAATTCAAGGTTTTTGGAAATTTTGCATTTCAAGGATAATATAAAAGGAAAAAGGAGCCTCCTTCATACGCCAATATTAGAGTAAAACTCAGACTACAGAATTATTCATCATAAATCAGCTGACAAGTGATTACACAGATGTGTGGAGAAGCCAGTCTATTGCTGTATTTCCATAAGGTCTATAGTTTCAATCAGGTACTTGTGGATGAGAATACTGCGTGAGGTCTACTGTTCACAGAACTACTAGTTTAGGAATGTTTCATTTCGTCAAAGAAAAACGTTCCCAATTATAGAAATGAGAAAATAAAGGTTTATTTTGCTGCGACTATGTACTACGACTACGCCCCGTTTCGGAAAGTCAATTTTCTGACTCCAGCTGTATAAAGTTTAGAACTTACCTAAATCACGAGCTCGGAAACCGGCCCTAAGGTTAGTAGAAAAATTAAACTAGATAAAAAAAGTGGAACTTTTTCTTCCATAACGATGTATGAGGTTCAAGATTTCTGCTCATACTAATGAATGCAATGACATTTCTCCAGCCTATATTTGTTAGAAGTGGACTCGCTTACAAACCTAGCTCGTCTTTTTTTCTATTCCTCTCCCTTTCTTCCCTGTTTTACTCCTCTTCACATTTCGTTCCTTACTTTTCTACCCTTCATCAACCTATTACATTAGAAACCATAATTTTCTTGTTACTTCTCCTCCTCTCATTTATTTAAGCACACCATGAAGCTTGTTTTTGTATTTTTATTCGAAATTTGTATTTTTAATTTTTGAGTGTTTGTGTTGAATAACGTTATTGATTGATTGAATTAATACGAGAGAGACGCTTATCATCATAAACCATTGAAGCTACAGATAATAGATTTTTGTCTTTCATTTAATCTACTGAACTCATTTTTTTTGTTCACACTGAAAGTTTGACACAAATTAAGTGAAAGAAACATAACCTACTTCTTAGACCAGTATTTGAATACAAAATTGGGGAGAGGAACAGTTAAGTTAAGGACTGTGCTTGTTGGCGATCCCCAATCATGTTTATGATTCCTCATCATTTTTATGAATTGCTTGTATTTGTTATTCTAGTGTTATTTGTTTCTGAAAAAATAGTGTTCTACTTTTGGTAGATAAATAAATGTCAAGGTAGGTAAATAGTCATCAATTGAAATGAATGTGTTTGGTAGGTGAACGCGTGGGACGGTGACGGCTCGCCGCCGAACAACGTGGTGGTGTACCGCATCCAATCGGGCGCCGGCGACAAGTTCACCATGGACGTGGCGACCGGCGTGATTCGGGTGGCGCGCGGCGCGAGTCTCGACCCGGACGGCACGCAGCCGCGCACGCTGCGTTACGCGCTGGTCATTGTGGCGCTCGACGGCGGAATTGGCGCGCACCAGCTCAGCGCAACTGTTCCCGTGCAGATCACGATCGATGATGTCAACAATAAGCCGCCTGTGCTTGCCGAACCCGGGACTGTGCGCATCAAGGAGAACACTAGGGTCAGTCAAGCTAGCAATCAAATTTTAAAAGCTTATTGTACAGCTACGTTGGCAACGCTCACTCGAGTACCTTTCAATAATAATAATAATAATAACAATTATAATAATATTTATTCATGCATGTACATTACATTCAATGTTTCGCATTTGTCAGTTACAATAAAGAAATTATACAATTTGTCAGGTCATCAAAATGTCCGTGAATATTTGGAGTCAAAAATAAAGATTACATCATCTTAACTATTATAATTTCACTAGGTTCATTTCTCACACTGTATATGAGAAAAACTCCATCAAACTGTGAAAAAAATCTCTCTTGTAGCCCATTCCTTAGTAGTCTCTTGAATGTTATGCTATTTGAAGTATCGAGAATTTCCACAGGTTTGTTTTCACAGACAGGTAGTGCGTTCAAGATCCTTCGACTCACATGCTCTGGCTTAGCTTCAAAAAATCTTGTTCGATGAGGTTGGAGTCTCAGCATATTCCTTGTCCCAGTGTTGCAGCCATATACAGTAGCGCCTGTAGTCCACTCGTCGTTGCGGGAAAATCCATACAATGCAGTCTCCAGAATATACAGACATGGCAACGGCAGGATCTTAGCTTCCCTGAATAACTCTCTGCATGGGGTCCTTGGTGGCTTCCTGAACATCATTCTCAGTAGCCGTTTTTGCACTCTGAAGGCCATCAATAAAGCGGATGCCGCACCCTAGAATATCAAGCCATACGTTAGAGCTGCCTGAAAATATCCATAGTACGCTATTCAAACTATTCTCTGGTCCACCTCCCTTATCAATCTTGATATTGCAAACCCTGCTGTATTGAGCCTTTTTACCACTTGATCAATGTGATTGTTCCACTTCAGTCTTACATCAACATTGAATCCTAAGAATCCAAATTTTTCTACTGGCATTATACTTGTTGAATCCACAGCAAAATTTAAGTTATTGGGTGTGTCCGAATGGTCAATATTGAAGCTCATATAGGATGTTTTCTTTACGTTGACTGTCAACTCATTAGCCTCACACCACTCCTCCATGCACTTGATTACTTCTTCTCCTTCAATTTGTGATTCTCAAATGTATCACCTGTCAGTAGAAAATTAGCATTGTCAGTAAATCATACGCTGTTTACGGTTGAGGGTAAATTTCCGGGGAAGTCATTAATATACAGTGAGAACAATATTGGGCCAAGTATAGTTCCCTGTGGCACTCCTTTCTTTTCTGTTCTAGTTATTTAAAACTCAGTCCTGTTGTCCTGAAAATTCATTCAGGGTGTCCCACGAAAGGCGTAACAGCCGATAGCAATGAAAATTTAGATTCCACATTAAAAATTTGCAATAAAAAATGTCCAATGAAACTTTTTTATATCGATCTTAGTTTTCGAGCGTTCAAACAGTTTGAAATTTGGTCTTGAAGTTAACGAATGTACTTTGTCAATTTTTAGCGCTTATAAAAAGCTCAAAACGTGAAACAAATGAGAAGATTATATGAATCTTATTGGAAATTTCTTCCTCTTTCCAACCATAGCCTTAAAATTAGATTTTGACTGATAGTTTTCTAGAAAAATCTTTACATAAAATCGAAAAGTGAGGTCGATATGAGACATTTTATGTAGAAACGATGGTCTTCGGCTGTTACACCTTTCGTGGGTAACACTCTATGTTGAGCATAATATATCAATTTTAGGTTCGAATTAAGTATTTTAATGGTGTTTTGTTTTGGAAATTGTACGATTTTATTGAACAAATGAAGAGTTTGACGATTTGGGTTATTGTACAGGTGGGTCAAGTGGTGCACAGAGTGGTTGCCCAGGACCCAGACGAGAGCCCAGTGCTGCGATACACCCTGGACGCGGACAGCTGCGAGGCTCGTAGCGAGGAGGGCACACTCGTCAAGGCGGCTGAGTTCGACTATGTCGCGGCATTCGAGCTCAATCCGCTCGACGGACGGCTTAAGGTCTGTTCTTTTATTTTCACTATGCTAAAAAGTTATTAAGTCTCACTCCCAGTTGCAGCTATACAACTGCAGCTCCCAACAGCCAGCTCATATTAAGGTGTGTACGCAACCGAACGTCACTCGAGCAGAGCGATTGATGATCGACCGGGGAGCAAGAGTGGAACGCGAGAAGAGCTAACATCTCCCGTAACGTTCATGATCGGTGCGAGTACAGTGCGGGGGCGGAGCGATTTCGGTGCGATGGCGGAACGAGGGCGGAGCGGGTTGGAGGCGCGTATATCTGTACGCAGCCTAAGACTGCTCGACAGTTATCGCCGGTTCAGTGCGGCTGTTGTGGCGTGGATCAAGGGGGGAGGGCTTGGCTAGGCGGTTTTGCACTGTATTCTTTAGAGATGTGAATGTGTGTGTGTGTGTGTGTGTGTGAGAGAGAGCGAGAGAGCGTATGTGGTGTGTGTGTGTATGTGAGTGGATATTTGTGTAATTATGATTTATCTTCACTATGAAGATTTCTTGCTTTTTGTTTTCTCTGTTTCTTTTTCATTCATTTGATTTATAATTTAGGTATTAATTTAGTTGCTTTATTGGTATTGTAATTTATATTTTTGCTTCGTTGTGAAATGTTGTATGATTAAGGTATATTTTTATTTATATTTTTTTCATGTTACCAATAACATCGTGGGTTAAGTGGAAGAGGGGGCTCTTGTTGCCACAACTTCGCCCACATCACATTTTGTAATGTTGTAAAGTGGAAATAAAAAACAATTATCCATCTATCTACGTGGTTTAAATATGAAGATTAACGCCGATTAACAAATCGACCTTCATCGTTAAAGTTAACCGACCTTTGTGCAACTAGGGGTAGGTTTTTAAATGAATTTTATAATCTGATGTGTTCAATGTAGATGGTAGATAGATGACTATTGTGAATGTTTTCTGTTGTATAGCCTGTAACAAATAATAAAATGAGTTGGATTGAATTAAAGGTGGTGCGGCTGCTGGACAGAGAGCGTGTGGAGACCATCCGGCTGGCGATCCGGGTCGAGGATCTGGGGTCGACTACCGGCGTGCAGACCGATACCGGTAAGAATCAAGAATATTTATTTGTAGTAATACTTCACAAAATTCAATTCAATTCAATTCAAATCAAATTTATTTCCTCCACAAAATTCAACAATTACAAAATTTAGGATAATGTACCTTAATCTAGTTTACTTACATTCTATCAACAAACTACATCGACATCGTTAAGCGTCTTCATAACTCACAAGTCTCACTCTCCGTGTAGTCAAATAATGCCATAAATAATGAAATTGATGGAAATAGATGATAATAGTATTTGTTGTAATACTTTTTAGTAAAATACATACAATACTAGTACAAATGTTCTTCTAGACTCGACTAGTTTTGCCTGTTCACGCCATTATCAAGTGTCAAACATATAGGTGCGAACAGATATGTACGCCGCGAACATGAGCAATTCACTTTTAATCAGCTGATGCCAAGCTTTTTATATCTGTATCTTACCGTTTCTATAAAAATACAGATATAGTCAGCTGATTAAAAGTGAATTGCTCATGTTCGCGGCGCGTATATCTGTACGCACCTTAACACAAACACACACATAACACAAACATAACAAACGTCTCACAGTTAAATTCAGTGCGTCAAGCCATTGGATGAAAACTGGTGTTGCTTGATGCACCTCGTCAAGGTTTCCATTAAATTTAAAAATTTGGCATTCTAATATTAAATGATTCATTGTCTATATCTCAGCGCCACATTCACATACAGCAGAGTCAGCAAATGATGTGATTGATAACGTTGTTTTTAAATAAAATAGGGTACGAGTAATTATATATACTATTTACTTGAATATGTAATTGCTTGTAAAGTGTTTTTGCTTTGGAAATAAATGGTTGGATTGAATTAAACATTGAAGTTGCCCTATTGAAATAAATGACTAATAAGTAAATAATACATTTCAAAGAGTCTCTATTGATATTGTAAAACTGGTACATACTGAAATAAAGACACGGATTTTGTTAATTTCATGTGTATTGTTTGTAGGGCCAAGGTTTCTTGGCCACACAGGGTCACATCACCAGGGTCATACGCGTATCGAAAATTGACAAAATCAAAATGTTCTTATTTCACTCAGCCAATTATTAAAAAAACCCTAAATTTTCAAAAAGGTCAGAGTTGACGAAGAGCACTTTCAGAAAGTGTCGTGAATCAGGGAAAAGATTGGATTGTCACTGAAAACGTCAAGAATTTTTGTAGGATATACTTTGTTTCGTTGGAAGTTTTTGAGCTACTGTATTTTTAACGTTCAAAGTTCGAACAAAAAATATATATATAAAGGGAAGCATTGGACGGCCAAAGGTATTGTGCTGTGTGATAGGCTTACTGCCTATCTCTGTCGTGACAGGATCTCTTTGTTCCTCTTCTTTTAACTTTATTGACAGATATGTTGTGGAATTGCTCCTCAACTGTCAAAACAAATGAAAATGTATTCTTCATTCGACTGTTTTCTGTTTTGTTTACAGCTGTCTTAACAATTGTAATTGAAGATGAGAATGACAACAATCCTCAGTTCCGCAAACCATTTTACCGACGCTCCATCACAGAGAACAGCCAGAATGGTATCACCATTGTCAACATTGTGGCTGATGACGCCGATAAGAATCGAACCATCTCGTACTCTCTTGAAGGTGAATAAATTTTATTGAACTCAACATTAGAATAAATGTTATTTTCCTCGAAATCAGTTTGATCAAAATTAGTGAAATAATCATGCTCATTTGATCTACTTTGATTTGGGCTTACAAGTATATTATTTTCGAGTGACACAAGCATCCAATAATGAAGCTAAAAAAATGTTGTGTAAGCTTCTAATAAAGACGTATATTAGCTTGAATGAATCAATTTGTGCTCATAAAATAATTTATTTATAAATTAGATAAACCTACTTTGGAGAATTTGAAGAACTAGATTTTTGAAGAGATGAGTTTTTGGGCTAGCATCTTTTTTTGTTTTTAATTTACTGTTTCTGACCTAATAATAAAATATATCAATATGAAAAATAATTTTGCTGATGGGGTTTTGGTTGATGTAAGACTCAAATAAAGACAATTCTTTCAAATGAATGAATTATAAACATAGAAATTGTATATCAATTAGCAATTTTATTATTTAACAAATTTATGTATGATTACTGTATACTGTAAATTTATAGCTGTATTCTTTAATTGAGGCTTCTTGAGTTTGTTATTGTATGTTTTGGCAAATAAACAGAATTTGAGGTTTTTTACATTTCTTTTCAGTGTCAGAAGCTACAAAAATGTGATTAAACTGTAGCTCACGATAAAATAATAACGTAGTATGTTTCTTAAGTAGTAGGGCTTCTTATGTCGCAAAAACAGAGTTTCGTTGGCAAGTTTGTGAAGATGAAAACAGATCCAAATATTATGATTCTATGGTATCTCAAGATATCCGAACCACTTGAAGTGTTTAGTTGAAACCCTGTTATAATGAGTAGTGTGCGGGTCGCGACTGGGCCGTGTATTGATCATCACAGATCTTGTCCTGCAAAGGCATGCTTTATGATGACGATAGTGTTAATAATGATAATATTCGAATGGCTTTTATTGGAGGGGAGTCCCTGATTGAAGTTCCACCTCACCTGAATATATCAAAATATTCCAAAATTAGATTGTAATATTGTTGAAAATAGTTAAAAAACAGATTATTACTTGCAGTTCGTCATGGATAGTGAAATAGATGTAAATATATCATTTAAGCCGTCAATGGGCCTCACGACTACACCCATCCGAAAATACAGGAGTGACCTGGTCATAAAATGTTCTAGTTCAGTTGATAGTGTGTTTGTTTGTTACAGGTCCTCAATCGATGACAGACCTGGTGCACCTGGACAGGGAGACGGGGGAGATGGTGGTGGCCAGCCGCATAGACCACGAACAGGTGGCCTGGCTCAACATGACCGTGCGTGCCACCGACTCAGGCGTTCCCTCTCGCTCCTCCTTCGTCGACGTCTTCATTCAGGTGCTCGACGAAAACGACAACAATCCGTACTTTGTCGGAGAGACCACCAATATAACCATTCGCGAGGATACACCTATCGGTGAGTGATCGAAAACATGAGAATGTATATTAAAAATATATTATTCTACTACTTACTGTTCTAGCCCACTAAAGCAACGAGTTGAAATTCATCTACTAAAAACATTAGCCTAACATTTAACATTGAATGAAAAAGACTAAGAAATTGTCAAAAACCACAGATTTATTGATACTTAGAAAGACCGGTTTTGGTTATTACACCATTCTCAATCTCTGATAAACTAAAACATTTCTTAGTTTTAGTTTATCAGAGATTGACAATGGTGTAATAACCGAAACCAGTCTTTCTAAGTATCAATAAATCTGTGGTTTTTGACAATTTCTTAGTCTTTTACATTCAATATGAATATTTACCACAATATCAACTTCTCAATTACACAACAAATAACATTTAACAGTAACATAACATAACAACATACCATAACAACCAAAGACCTTGAAGAGATATAGACCCACAATGCCAATGCCTACCCAATGATAGCTCTCACTTGAAATTGAAGGCCGCCATTGGGGTATTTTAGCACGAGATATTATATATTTTATGTATATATTTGTAAAATTATAGATTTAAAAGGCATTGGTATGTAATAATCTTATAGGTTGACCCCTCAATGGCCGATTTCAATTCCAAGTACGACACTAGCGCTGCATGTGAGTCTATGCATCTTTAAGGTCTTTGATAACAACATAACATAACAACAGTAACATAACTACATAACATGACAACATAAGGTAACAACGTAACTGAACATAACATTAATGCCATTTTAACAGAAATTTTATTGGACTTCAAAAATGTATTTCTTCTTAGGCCGGTTGCAGACGAACCACTATCGCATGTGGGATGTGGGACCAACATACCACAGAACAATACAACTAACGCAGAGAGACTTTCACACTACATTTGAGAAAACGCTCATTAGTGCGAATGTGGAACAGAAGCTAGGGGAAGCGTGGTGCTCAAACCAGTAGTACCACAATCGAAAGGAGAATAATCGCTACCACAGCGAGCAACACCATGTGGAAGCATCACTGCCATGCCTGCCAATGCATTCCATATTCGCTGCGTTTGTGGTACCACAGAAGGAAAATAGTAGCTTCCGCAACCCACATGTCATAGTGGTTCGTCTGCGACCGGCCTTATTGATGAATTACCCAATACTCTACAGACTAAAATAATGGCATTTGATTTTTGAAGTGTGAGCAGAATGATTTGATTTATAATGCATTTCATTCTTTGATCGAATGAAGCAAGTTTAATTTTTCGATTCTATAGAAGTTTCCAATATCGATACTATTTTTTTTTATTTTAGGCACTGAAATAGGAAGAATCGAAGCCATGGATGCGGACTCTGGTGACTATGGGAAAATAACATATCTTCTGGATCGTATTTCATCTCTGGTAAGTCTTTTGAAAATTATTGAAGCTCAATCACTGTCTTGATTCACTCAGAGTTACTAAGAGCCATAAAAAATGTACTACTACTTTTTGATCAGTCTTACCTCTGTATTATAGATTAGGAATAGGTAAAGATCATACAGTCTTAAGAGTCTTCACCATTTTTTTGCTTCATTGAACAAATGCAAACAAACAAAATTCCATTCATACATTTATTAATTCAAGATACACAATTATTCATTAAAATAATTAGGGGAGGACCAACAGAAACAGCCCAAAACTGTTCCTCCCCGGAATTTTTATCCATATACGTAAAAAAAACTTATGTCTCTCCACTTTATAAAATTGGTGTCCAATTTACTGAGTAAAGTCTTTACAAACAATAAATTGTTTATTTGTTGATTTGTAAGAGAAAAAATTGCTCAGAGTTACTAGTTCGTGCTAACTTGTGGCCTCTTGAACAAATGCAATCTAGCTAATGTTTTAATGCAATACTATTTTATTGTTCTCATACCACTTGATCGATACACCATTTTTTCACTTGTAATTGCAACATTCCCCTTTAATTATCTGATCAAGGTCAATCCGATGGAACCTTCAATATGAGTTGTCAAGAATATTTCTTGTTTATAGCAATATATATATATATATATATATATATTATATATATATATATATATATATATATATATACTTCCCATTCAATCAATGTTGCTAGTATAAAGTACTTATTAGGTAATTATTAAAGTAATTATTTCATCACTTTTGATTTAGTTCTAGATTCAATTAATTCAATTCAAGGACTTCTTCCATATTGTTGGAGTAATTTTCAGGGGAATGTATTGTAAAATGTACACTTTCTGAAAAGTAAAGTCAATTTGAATAAACAAAAATGAATTCGGATTCAATCTGGAGTTATTGTGCTCTTTGTTACTGAAATATGTTATTTTGTAGGGTAAGTTTCAAATCAATCCAGAAACGGGAGTGCTGAACATATCTGATCGCCTGAACAGAGAGGAGCAGAGTGCCTACATGCTTGTCATTGAGGCCTGGGACAACTATCAGTTTGGATATGCTAGTGGCGAGAGTCGCAACGCTTTCAAGCAGATTGTGTAAGCATTCTCCACTCTCATCTTCAATGATCTCTTTGGTAGAGAGTTAGTGGGAAGGATATTTTTAATATTCTTTCCGAAGAATGGACATTGATAATTTGATATGTCCAAAGCTCCGCCAATTTATGTAGATGCATAACAATATAATTATCTATAGTTACTTTATTACAAATTTCTTTTTCATATCATATACAGTTCAATAATTATTTTCTTAGTCTATATTATGTGAATTCATCTATAATTTTGCTGTATTGTAAGCTATTGTATATGAGTGTATAAGCCAGTATATATTGTAATCTATATAAATAAAGTAGGTACTCAATCAATTAATAAATTGAACAATGTAGATGTAGAATGATATTAAAAACAATATAAAAACATGAAGTACTTTGAACATGAAATATGAAGTATTTTAAACTTGAAAATGGCCAAAGTAGGCAGAAACTAGTTGTTTGAAATGTTTTAAATAAAAGGGTACTTCATGCTTTTATATTGTTTTTAATAGTTTTAATAAAGTAGCCCATATAAGTGAAGTGATTTTATGTAGAATGTTTTATGATGAAATAGAAACACAATAGAAACTGATAGAATTTGTTGAGTAGAAATTGATATTGTGGAATTTCTCCTTATATTGAAAAACACAGTTTTATTTTTGTCACATCCATATCTATTGGATTGTACACAGGACTGCAGTTTCGTGTGAAACTAACACATCTACAGCTGCATGCACTACACTACAGCTAAAGATATGTTGGTTTCAACACGAAACTGCAGTGCCTGTGTACAAATCTAATAAATTTGGATGTGACAAAAATGAAGCTGTTTTTTCAACAATAAAAACTCTTGAAAGACTTTTATCTTGTTCAATAAATTAAGCACTGTCGATGTTGTAGAATTTTTACTTACTCTGCCATCTCAGAGGCATGTTGGCAAAAGTCATCAAAGATGACTCTGCCATCCTTGTATGTATTTGCCTGCTTGAAGATAATGGAGAGGAATATCTGTCAATATATCGAGGTCAATCGCAATGTACATAAGTATGATAGACGAGAGAAAAATAACTTGAGAATCAAAAAGTGCAACTATAGTTCCTCTCAAAAGAACTGGGAGTATATGTCAATTAGGTTTTTTTAATTTTCTTCCCAAAAATGTGAGAACAATGGAAATCCACTCTTTTGATAGGTATTTGAAAGTTTCATTGATGAAGAGATGCCTATATAATGTACAAGTATTATTTTATACTAATTTAAATTACTGATTTTATGTTTTATTTTGCATGATCTGAATATTGTTCTATGTTACTGCTGTGAATTGTATTGACGTTGTCGTGACACTTTTTGTTTTTGACAATAAATTATTTGATTTATGATAAAATTAAACACAATAACATTTCTTCAATAAAAACTCTTCTATTGGTAACATTCTTTTAAAACAAAACCAAGGGGTTTCGATACTCAAGACATCAACTTCAGTTGGTCTTTCACTGGGCTTTGTAAAAATAAAACATCGCCAGTAGAAAAGACTGAGTTTTGTGTTTTTATTCCAATTAGCTCTTTGAATAATTGATCCATTTTATTAATTCTAGGACTATTTCTTCCATCACTTCTCAACATTGTGACAAACTTTCTATTCCTCTGATATTATTTATTCTGTGGTATACTCATATTTATATTAACTTTCATAGTAAGGGCTATGTACTCATATATACATGAAGATTAGAAATCAAAGTACCTTCGTATCAAGTTTGAAATTACATTATAAGTAGAAACATGTTGTGAGAAATAACATTTGAAAAAGGGTTCCTTGATTTTAAATTTTCAACGAAATTTTGTATATATTTATTTTATGTTATATTCACATTCATTGTATGTTACATTTATATTTATTCTAAGATGTGTTAATGAAAAATGTGTGTTTTGCAGAGTGAACGTATTGGACGTGAATGACGAGGCGCCGGTGCTGGACCGCTTGCCTGAGCAGTGCGTGACCGTGACTGAGTTCCACGATCCCAGTGACGTCATCACGCAGCTCAAGGCCACAGATGCTGACGACCCCAACACACCCAACAGCTGGGTGCAGTTCTCCTTCATCGCTGGCAATGATGATGGTAAAACACATGTCTCAACAAGACACATAATAATATGTAATATATTATATTGCTCAGTTACTTCGATATGTGGTAATCCGCCTCAAGTCTAGGTACCTTAGCTAAAGATAACATTAGCTATATCTTGTTTATGGTAATAGCTTGGAATAAGGAAAATATATGGTACTGTCCTGTAGAATAGTAGTTCCATACGAAAACACATTAGATGATGATGATGGTAAGTCACATCTCTCAACCAATAGTATCTTGCTCTATAACTTTCAGTGAATCTGATACTGGTATGTGGTAATCCGCCTCAAGTCTAGGTACCTTGGCTAAAGATAGCATATGCTATTTTGTCTATGGTAATTGCAAGGAATAAGGAAAATATATGGAGCTGTCCTGTAGAATAGTAGTTGCAAACGAAAATATATTAATGTATTTCTTATTGATGTCATGAAGAGAATGAAAATTCTTCCACACTTTGCTAATACACGTCCTCAGCTCCAATTCACGATATAGGTTGATACCCGGCGCACTCTCTTTCAAAATTTTTATAAAGATGTGGAGAGGATAATATCTTAGAGAAAAGATAGCATAATTTATGCTATATTTCCTCTATGATAACATCAAGTGGCAGAGCATTCCACTCACGGAAGCTGTAACATAATGAAGCTCTGAATATTGCCGTTTGTATTTGGAGAGTGAATTGGTGCAACTGAGTGTCGATTTGATGAATAGATGTAAGGGTGGCCTCTAACGACTGGACAAGTGTGTTGAGCATGTGCTCGCCTTGCATGTTGGGTCATCAGCGAGAGCCTTCGAACAAAAAACAGGTGTTTGACAGCAGCTTCTAACATAGAATAAACAATCAATAACAATGAACCACTGGAAAATTACAAATTGTAATGATAAAAAAATTTAACCTCAAATAGAGCAGCAAAGAAAAGTTCAACAACTAAAAATTCAAAACCTAACCTCAAATGTTGTTCGAAGCCTTTTCTGTGATGACACAACAATGTATGTCATACATCACACTTGTCCTGTCGTTAGTGGCCACCGTAAAAGGTAGAAGTCTTTTTTCTTTCAATATTCCGGACCAGTACCTTGCACAATCATTTAGGGCCGGTTTCCGAGCTCGGGATTTAGATAAGTTCTAGACTTTAAACAGCCGAAGTCAGAAAATTGGCTTTTCGAAACGGGGCGTAGTCGTAGTCATCGTCAAAGTCACGTTTAAATTAAATTTCAAAAAGCTAGAAGATTGAACACAAAATGAAATGAAGAAATAAAGAGAAAATAGTGTAAAGTTCCAGCTATTTTGAATTATTTAGTAATGTTTCATTTCGTCAAGGAAAAACGTTTCCAATTATAGAAATGAGAAAATAAAGATTTGTTTTGCAGCAACTATTCACTGCGACTACGCCCCGTTTTGGAAAGCCAATTTTCTGACTCCAGCTGTTTGAAGTGTAGAACTTACCTAAATCCCGAGCTCGGAAACCACCGGCCCTTAGTAGGTTTGACATAGTATATAGTATAAGGTACAGTTTCAGCCAATCAATTCTCTATGAAGAGATGTTACGTCATCATTCCATCGAGCATAAAAAAATCTCAGAGCGTACTTTAATGTCCTTTGAAGACTCATTGAGCTCTCCAAAAATGTAGACACTGTACACCAACTATTGATTATTTATTGATTCTTCATCACAAATTGCAATGTATTTTCAGTTCTTTTAAGAACCATTGCATACTAAGACTAACAATAATCAAAATGTATGATTGTGTGCTTACAGGTCTATTCCAGATCAAGCCGGTGGACAACTGGTCAGCGCATGTGTTGAGCACCGGTCCTCTGAAGAAGCGCTACGGCAATTACAGTTTAGTGGTGCGCGCGCAGGATCTCGGGATGCCGCCAAACTCGGTGGTCGCCAATCTGCACATCTGTGTCACAGATTTCAACGACAACGCACCACGCTTCCTCAGTCCGCCGCACAATATCACCATACGCGTCGCTGAGGTAGGTTCACGCTCTTGTATAGTCAGTGAGAATGATTGGACGGTTTTTCTCACCACCTCATGTAGTAAATAGTACGAGGGTCATTTTTTCAACCTCCGATCACATATCATGAGACACAGACAAGCGACTTCCACAGAACTAAACAGCTTGTCATCTCCATTGAACGCCCTGTGATCGTTACAGCCAGATCGTCAATTGTTGTCGTGTTATAGACCCACAAACATGGCCTTGTTTGCCTAGTTTACACATTGCCAATTGGCAAGACAATTAATCGTCAGAAGACAACTGACCGGCATGAAATTACTGTCTTCGTATGAACACTTTAGGTCAACTGCCTTGCCAATTGTCCTGAACTGTCTCCGGGAGTAGACTGAGGACAGTCAATTGGGCCCAGCAAGCCCCCCCCCCCACCACCACTCGAAATCTCAGTTGTCGCGACAATTGGCACGTTGTGAACGGTGTAGTTCAGTAGCCCCAATACCTACTATTACTTCAGACCTCACAACTGAAGCTCTGATAAACTGTGACGTCATAACATGTAGATCGATGATCTACCAGCAATAAGCAAGTGAAATAAGGGGCGCTGATGCTTGTTATCGCATCTGATAAGGTAAAAAACAAAATTCTAATTACGAGTTCTATTTTCAATGTCTTCCATTTCAATAAAATATGGTTTGTTTATCATTCTTCTAAAATTCGTTTGTGGAAAGTAATAGTGAATTTGGGGTTTTAAATCATGGAATTCTGCTGTTGTGTACCTTATTGTCGTGGGAATTATAACAAGACTCTGAAAGTTTCCGTTTTCTCTTTTTCGAAAGATGAAACTTTGAAACAAAAATGGATACGAGCGATGAAGAAAGAACTTCAATCCTACAAAACAGCAGTTTACATTGAGTGTAAAAGAACAGTTTAAATAAAGTGTGAAAGGAAAGTGATATTAAAATCTGAAAGACCAGTGAAAATAAAGTGTGAAATAACAGTGTAATTAGAGTGTGAAAGAACAGTGTAAATAAAGTGTGAATGAATGTTTAATAATATGAAAGAACTGTTAAACTGATGAATTAAAAAGTAAATGAAAGTTTTGGAACTGTCCAGAACATCATCAGATAGAAAGGTTTTACCTAACTGGAAAACATTCTCCTGATGGGTTTCTCTGTACCACAGATTTATTGTGATTTAAGTCTGTGGGAGCCTCTTTCCCATTAAAGAGATACCTCTGATATGGTTTATAGATTTAAATACCATAATTTATAGCACAATATAGTATAATTCTTCAATAGCTCTATCATTGAATAAAATATGTCTACCAAGCCGAAAGTATGGATAAATTATTGCATGTGGAATGAAGTGTTCTTATTTTAATAAAATTGCTATTTAATAAAATACAAATGTCTTTAATCTGGAGTTTAGATAGTAGTAAAAAATCGATACAGCAACAAAAGTTGGAGAGAATACATTGATAAGCTAGTGTGATTCTATGAAGAATCAATCTACATGTTATGACGTTATTGATTAGTTGTGGGGCCTGAAGTAATAGTAGGTATTGGTTGTGGGGCCTGAAGCAATACCTACTATTACTTAGTAATAGAAGGTATTGGTAGCGCTGTCTTGTTTTTGCCAGCTCAGTCGCAACAGACACAACAGATGACGAGCCATATGATGACGAAGATAGGCTATGTTTAGCTGTCATTTGCCGTGCCAATAGTTGACCGCGTTTAAACAACTTCTCGTTCAACTGGCCTCGTCTCCGACAATCCGCAACCACGTGATGACAATTGTCGAAAGACAACTGTCTCGCCAATTGGCGATGTGTAAACTAAGCTTATCTGTTAATTCCAAATTCAGTAATTATTGATAACACTAACCAGTTTTGTTATGAATACTTATAACTATATCATATAATATATATTTTTCAAATTAATATTATATCATACAACTCACTATCATTAAATCAACTTATCTTGATTCAATTTGGTATTGCAGAATGAGACAATTGGAACGCCAGTGATAACAGTTGAAGCAGTTGACGACGACATAGGGCCGAACGGAGCTGTCAGATACAGACTGCGTCAGGACAACACCGGAGACTGGAGAACGTTCAACATCGACCAGGACTCTGGTCTGATTACACTCAAGCAGCCATTAGACAGAGAACGACAAAAAATCTATCAGGTAAACCTCCAACCACAAACGTTGAAAACACGTGATACCTTAACGTTGAAACGGTTTAAATTATAACGTTAACATAAAGGTTGAAGTAAAGTGTTGGAAAGACGTTGAAAAGTGATTGGAATTATAAGGTTGGAAAATTCAACCTCTAACGGTTATACAAACGTAGAAATAAAATTTCAACGTTGAAAAACATTTTGTGCCACCTTACAACAGTTCCTCACGTTGTATGAATTGGAATAGGAACAGCTATTTTAAGACCTGGCTGTATCTTGAAATTGAAAGATATTGGATAGAAAATGTCAATTCAGTATGAGTGGTTTACTATAATGTTGATCTGTCTGTCGTTCTTTACAATCCAAAAACCCACTGTAATCGACTATATCCGCTATATTCTCCACTATATTCTCAAATTCCATTTGATAAACTTTCTAAAAAATGATAAATATCTCTTCAAATGGGTTTTTGGATAACTGAACTTTTTATTATCTTAAGATTAGAAACCTTGACTAAGTATAAGCATAAGAAGATGTATCATGGTATAGGGCACTGTCAGTTTAAGTTATCTTTTCTCAATGGTATAATATTATGATCTCATTACAATTTAAATTTTTCTTCTTGTGCAGATTCGAGTGGAAGCTTACGACCATGGAGTACCAACGCCATTGTCATCCGACCTTGATCTCACAATATACGTCAAGAATATCAACGACTACCAACCGCAGTTCGTTATTGAAGAATATACTGTCAATTTCACTGGTGAGCTCTCTTTCATTCAACATTAATAATATAAAAATAAGTACAGATTCTGCCTAAATGAATAAGGTACATGACACCAAATCCCACTACCTTCCACTAAGATTGCTCTTTACTATAACATCATTTTTATAATTGAAATAATAATAAAATCATCAGTTCTTTTTTGTATATTTTTTTAAAGAATAACATGCATGTTTCGACTCATGATAGTATTTTCAAAAGGCGAAACATGCTTCAACTTTTGAAAATTGCTCTCATGAGTTGAAACAAGGATGTTATGTTTTAATCTATTATATAAAGGAAGGAATTGGTTTATACATGTTCGGGGTACAAAATACATGTTGACGCATCATCAAAACTGAACTGATCAACTTGAATTTTCTACATAGATTATTCACCGAGGATGGCTATAATATTCACTGAGGATGGAGATTAACTATAAATTAATGTAATAATCAAAACAAATTTAATCTATATCAGCATGTACTATAAAACTGGATTCCATCTATTTGTGCTTTCAACAGACCCTTGCTGAGCATAAGTAACACCTGCTCGTAAAATATAAAAAGACACTGATGATTTCCATTTTAAGCGAGCCATTCACTATCCGACAATTTGGTCCAACTACGTTGAATCTTTTGCCACTCATGCTCCGGCTGGTTAGTCCAACATCCCCACTCACATTTCAAATCGAACCTGACTAGGTGGCTGACATGGAGGTCGGACAAGACAGGGGAACAGTTCACTAGACTTCCGACAGCATTCGCCCCGCCCACAACAATCCTATTCACAGTTTGACGTCGAATTAATGGACTTCAAGTTGGACAAAATATCGGATAGTGAATGGCCCACTTCAATAATAGTAGTTGCCCTTTAAAGAAAAAGTAGACATTTTGTATAAATTTGAATAATTTGCATTTTCGGTTTGTTCAAAAATGTTTCAATAACTTCAGAGGATTATCTCATGAATGTTGCTTCGTCAATTTTTTACTCAACTTAAAACTCAATTTTGATTGTTTTAGAGCATGTACTTCCGGGCACTGAGAGACGTCAGCTGGCGGAGACGATTGACAGGGATGAAGTGGATGACCTTGACGACCCTCCAACTCCAGTCTGCTACTTCATTGTGGCTGGCAACGAGGATGGATTCTTCGGAATTGAGCCTCTCATACATCAGATCACAGTAAGTGTTTTGATTAGATAATCGAAATTATTATGGTTGTGGTAACAGAATGTCCTACGAAAGGCGTAACAGCCGAATACAATAGATTCTACATAATAACAATAACAACAATAGTTGGCCCCTTACAGCCAACCCGTTCCACCACATGGCGCCAAGTGATTGAATGAGTATGCTTAGGCAAATTTTATGTGCAATAGAACGGCTTCTTACGTAGAAATGGAACTGATTTCTCAAATTGCGCGTTGGCACAACAATTCCAATTCCTCGATTGCCAATCTTCAGGTGGTGATAGGCAGGCAGTGATACTAAAATAAAGCATCCAGTTTCTTTCTAGGCCATTCAAGTGAGTCCAAGATGGCTTCCTGACAAAACTGGTTGTAAGAAAGCTGCTGTAGATCTGGTTGGAGGCGCTTCAGTATTCGACGCACAAATATCCTCTGAACATGAAGGATATTCTAAGTATTTCTTTCCAAAGAATGGACATTGATATATGTTCAAAGCTCCGCACATTTATGTAGATACAAAATAATATTATCTTTTACTATTGCATTTTTTCATGTCATGTACAGTTATTAAATTATTATTTCAGTTTATATTTTGTAAATTCATATTCACCTTTGCTTTATTGTAAGCTATTATATATTTGTGTATAAGCCAATATATATTGTAATATGCAGTTGTGCTGTGGTGCTTTTTCGTAATGAAAAACTTGAGTAAACTTTATGCCATTAGGCCAGATCGATACTACTCTATTATTTCTAAATCCCATGGTAACATTTCAATTAGACATATGATTTCTCAATACATTACAGTGTTGTGGTACGTTTTCGTAATGAAAAACTTGAGTAACTTTATGCCATTAGGCAAGATCGAATACTACTCTATTATTCTAAATCCCATGGTAACATTTCAATAGACATATGATTTCTCAATACATTACAGTGTTGTGGTACGTTTTCGTAATGAAAAACTTGAGTAAACTTTATGCCATTAGGCCAGATCGAATACTACTCTATTATTTCTAAATCCCATGGTAACATTTCAATTAGACATATGATTTCTCAATACATTACAGTGTTGTGGTACGTTTTCGTAATGAAAAACTTGAGTAAACTTTATGCCATTAGGCAAGATCGAATACTACTCTATTATTTCTAAATCCCATGGTAACATTTCAATAGACATATGATTTCTCAATACATTACAGTGTTGTGGTACGTTTTCGTAATGAAAAACTTGAGTAAACTTTATGCCATTAGGCCAGATCGAATACTACTCTATTATTTCTAAATCCCATGGTAACATTTCAATTAGACATATGATTTCTCATACATTACAGTGTTGTGGTACGTTTTCGTAATGAAAAACTTGAGTAAACTTTATGCCATTAGGCAAGATCGAATACTACTCTATTATTTATAAATCCCATGGTAACATTTCAATTAGACATATGATTCTCAATACATTACAGTGTTGTGGTACGTTTTCGTAATGAAAAACTTGAGTAAACTTTATGCCATTAGGCCAGATCGAATACTACTCTATTATTTCTAATCCCATGGTAACATTTCAATTAGACATATGATTTCTCAATACATTACAGTGTTGTGGTACGTTTTCGTAATGAAAAACTTGAGTAAACTTTATGCCATTAGGCAAGATCGAATACTACTCTATTATTTATAAATCCCATGGTAACATTTCAATTAAACATATTGATTTCTCAATACATTACAGTGTTGTGGTACATTTTTGTAATGAAAAACTCATTGTAAACAAACGAGCTGAAGATGTGACTGGAGAAGCCATGAAACCAGGTTCTGTTTATATACGAGTAGTATTACATAATGTAAAAGTGTTTGGCAATTTCAATTTGTGTTCTTAATTGTTGTAATCTACGTGCATAATTTAATTCAATTGTGTAAGAATTGTGTAAGATTTGTGTATATTCAAATGATTATCGAATTCTTCTCTCCCTTTGCATCGAACAGGCAGTGAAAGAGCTGGACAGAGAGGTGCAAGAACGACATGAGTTGATAGTGAAGGCGAGCGAAGACTGCGCCACAACTCCACCCACCAACAACAGCTGGTTCGAGCTGCGAGATGAGACTCTGCTCAAGTTGATTGTCAACGTCAACGATATTAACGACAATCCGCCGTTGTTCGTCAAAAATGTGTTCACGGGAGGTGTGACAACCGAGGCTGATTTCGGCACTGAGTTCATGCACGTCAAGGTAATTGTATTTTTATTGCCGAAACCTCTAAACTTGTCCATACTAACTAGTGGGTTGATTGGACGAGTAATGAGTAACTCGAGTACAGAACTCGTGGGAATTTAAATGAAAATTGAATTTATTATTATTAAACGAAAATCCAAATTAAATGCTGTAATTCACCCGTATACTTCTGCTACTGCAAAAATTGACAATAGGGTAAACAGCCAGATGGAAATTCGATGAGCGCTATAATTCAAAAATTATTTCACAGCCCGGGAATCGAACCCAGTACCTCCTAATTGCCGGTCAGGAATGCTTACCCTTACACCAAACTGAAAATCTCTAGATAGCAGCGCTCATTTTATACGAAGCCATAGCGGCCAGCCAGTCTACAGAAATTGAATTTATTCTTCTTCGTTAATATGCATGCAGTGTACAAAAATATAAATATAATTACCCTGTTCAAAATTGTTTACTCACAATATGTTCCGGCTATATGATGCCATTATCAAGTGATTGAAAAATAAATAAAATTAAATTATAAATTGGGAATAAATTTATATTTAAGAGTAGCCATAAGGGAAAAAAGACAATAGTACAAATAGTATGAAAAAGAGTTCTCACGTGGGCTAATGCCTGTAGTTAATTATATTCTCAATGTTGTGTACGAATCAGCTTAACGGTATTTCGTCAAAATTGGCTTCAAAGCCTTTACTTCAATCATTTATTTATTACTCTTATCACCTTAACTTTTCCCACAATGCTTGTAATGTAAAAACATAGAATAAATGCATATAATAATAATAATAATAATAATAATAATATCGTGTGACCTGGCTGGCTCAGGTCTGGTGTCAGAGTTTTCAGGTCACAACTGATCAATTTCAGGGCCTCTGACATGACCTAATGACTGCTTTTCAGGCAACCGGGACCGACGGTTTAACGTGTCCATTCGAAACACGGGAGTGGCCCGAGATAAATATCTTGCCCGGGCCGGGATTTGAACCGGGGCCTCTGGATCATAAAGCCAGCATCTTATCCACTCGACTACGGCCACTCCGCATTTATAGTGAGGTCCACGTTATAATGGCAGTGTTTGATCCGCAATGATATTGCTATCCTTGTCTATCATTCAACAAAGCAAATAGCGCTATCTCTTTCTCGCTTTGCGCTGCTGCCAAATCGTCTTTTAACAATGTAGAGTTGATAATTAATTGACAAAATATTTCATCTTAATAAATTATGAAAATTCATTATGAAATTATTGAAAAATATAATTTCTTGCTTTATAAAATATAATTGATTATTTTAAACGAAAATGAACCGGTAATATTACATCAATAAACCTGTATCAGCTACCGTCTATAGAAGGCATTGACAAGACAGAGGATCGGCAACGTTTTTCTCCACTGCTATTACAACGTGTACCTAAATATATTTATTTTTCTTTCTACCGCCTATCTCTGATGCTCCTACTAATTAGTGAGTCAAGTGGAAGAGGAGGTTCTTATTGCCTCAAGTTTGCCCACAATGTTTGTAATGTTTTAAAGTACTACACTACGTCCAGTCAACGCTATCGTCAAGTTGCTGGCCATGTGGCTTGCCAAGTCGCTGGCCAAGCTAGTATGACAGCCTTGGTCTTGCCATCCGTACTGCAATGTGACCATTTGTGGATGCTCGGCTGGCCACTCGTTTTTGCTCAACAAAAATCGGAGCGATGGAAAGTGAAGAACAGTGAAGGCAAGCAGCCATCCACGCTCTCATGTATGAATTGGGCCATAGTGTGGATGCGGCATTAAATTAAGGCATTCTTAATCTATCTATCTACTGTGTATGTATATTTACTATGTATAATGTATATCAATAGTGAAGATATCGAGGGTAATCGATAGTTGATCATGATCAATATTAACTGGGTATCTCTGTAACTTGCATGGGGGTGTGATCACATTTGATCCGTATATGTGCAAGTGCACATCAGATCATGCATGTGCCATTGAAACACGTTGTAACGTGCGTGTAGCTGCTAACATTGGGCTCGGTCTGGGAACACGAAAAAGTGGTAACATGCTCTAATTCCAGTGGTAAATTGTTCAATCACGTGACTAGTGCAAAATGTTCCCATGGAACGCTATTTAAAAATCGTTGGTTGAAGCTTTTGGCGCGCACTTAAGTTGATTTACACCAAAATGTGTCGTTTACTAGCTGCGTGAATGAACAAAGGCTGTTTTACAAACTTACCATCTAGAAAAGTGTGCATTTCTTTCATTCCATTACTCTCAAATTTTCTATATAGAAAATTCATTTAACGAATGGTTATCAAACATAATTTTGTTAGTTATGTATTCTATGGCTATGCTATGGTAAACAAACAAGCTATCAGCACATACGCAGAGAAGCAAGCAGACTACAATTCAATCGACCAATGAGAGCTCTGAAAATTTGAACTGTCACAATTTACCAGGCTTCGACTGTGGGGCAGTAACTTGGAACTAGAACTAGTTTCTGGTACCGGTACAGAATCTGTCAAAATTCTTCTCATGGGACGCGGAACTTTTTACCTGGTAAATTGTGGATCGGACAATTTACCACATCCCATTTTCCCAGAATGGGCTCAATAAAAGCAACCAGCAAGTACAAACGTTCAGTGCGAGTGTTCCTATTGCTCTTTCCAGATTTTGATTCTCATCTGCACGCTTGGTAATGCATAACCAAGCTTGCACATGAACATATACGCATCAATGTGATCACACCCTTAGCTTGGTATTGGTTCAATAAATTACTTCGAGAGTTATTAACTTGGTGTTCAATTAATAAACCCCACGAGCATGCCAGAAATAGCGGGTAAAGTTAGTCATATTGCATGAATATAGTTTCAGTTTGTGTAAACAATTGATTTTCAATGAGGCTTGTTTTGGCATAAAGCTGTAAGCCTCTATATGTTGTAATTTTTCTATTGATGTAAATAAAATATAACTGAAAATGTGACACTTTCGTTATCACGGCGGAATTGTGATTTGTTGTGCCATGTGAATCATTCGTGTTCCATGTTGTATGTTCAGGCAGTGGACGCGGACACGGGCGAGAACGCTGTGATCAACTACTACATGCTGGGGGAGACGCAGATGACCCTGAGCGAGGGCATGGAGGGCATCCAGCAGCCGCCCTTCCTCGTCGACCAGGGCACGGGGGCCATCCACCTCAACTTCGACCCCCAGAAGGGCATGAAGGGATATTTCGACTTTATGGTCAGTCACATTCAATTAAAACTACTTAATCATGGGTCGATTGAATAAAAACTAGAATATAGTGGCTAGAAACTAGCCGTTAGTTCTAGCTAGTGTTGAAATTCAGTTGAATAATTATGTGCTATTTCTAGGTAGATGCAATTGGGAGTAATCACATGTTTCCGGAAATTTCTTGAGCAAATACTAGATTTAGCAGCTCTCACTACGTCAAATATCGGGGTCCGAGCTTCGCTCTGGAGTACAAAAGCATAAAAATGTATAACGAAAGAAAAAAATTATAATAATATTCATAGTTCATACAGAAATGTTCTGTATCATATCAGAAATGTTCATACAGAAATCTAATCACAGTGAATTGAGATTAATTCCCAGAGGAATGCAAAAATTTCCCTCACAAAGGCCCGGTTGCACAAAAGCCGGTTAAATTTTAATCCTGATTAATTTCACGTGAACCAAATCAGAGAAGACAATTTCGAAAAAGATGGTTCTACTGGAATCAATCATGATTAAAAATAACCCGGCTTTTTTGCAACCGGCACTAAGTACCTGATTGAATGATTACAAAAGTTCAACAGCTGTCATAATTTTGACACAGTCCCACACACATGAACTCACTTCCATCATCAACAGACGATGAAATAATTATTATCATCTGTTTTTCCAAGGATGAATAATAATTGTCCTTTTAATGTCCTTCAGCGAGTTTTCCCAGGGATGAGACCTAGTGCAATCGAATGTTTATATTATAAACCTACTATGTTCTGAATTTCGTTAGAATCGTTAGAGCCGTTTTTGAGATCCGGTGAAATACAAACATATTGAACATCTAAACATATAAAGAGAAATTTCTCGTTTAATAGTATAGGAGTTTTATCCACACGTATTAAACACAAGATTTTATTTTTTCTAGCTCCATCTACAACTTCTATATAAAGACACAGTTCCTTCATAGCCTACAGTAACTGTAGTAACCTGGGCCTAGTTAGTACAAGCATCTTTATTCAACCGAGTCTTGAAAATAACTTGAAATTAGCAGTTGCTAGCTTTTATTCAACCAACCCAACGTCAAAACCACTGGTTTAGTTTACTAGAGATTGATAATGGTGTAACAACCGAAACAAAAATCTCAATTGTTTTAACAAACCAGTGGCTTAGATTATATTAAGTCGTTTCCATTTAATATTTAGGTATAAGGATATTTACCACAATATCACCTCCACTATAGTGAGGTCCACATGGCAGTGGAGAAAGATAGAAGAACAGCGTTGCCGATCCTCAGCCTTGATACTGCCTTGTATAGAAGATAGCTAATACCGGTATATCTGATTTAAATATTAAGGCCCGGTTGCACAAAAGCCTGTTAAATTTTAACCATCATTAAATTCCACGAGAGGGCATCAGTAAAGGTTTTTGTTCCTGAAAAAGATAACAGACTTTTGTGCAACCGGGGGTAACTTTTCATTGTTAAATGTTAACTTTTGACTGTTCATTGGGGGTCACTGTTCATTGTCAATCATTAAAATGATCAATCATATTTTATTCGCCAAGAAAATATGTTTTTAATGATTGAATAATGAATTTTCATAATTTATTGAGATTGAATATTTTGTAAATTAATTATATTTCTATATGGTTAAAAAAAGGTCTGGCAACGTATAGGACCTAGAAAAGGATAGCGTAATATGCTTTGTCAAATGATAGACAAGGATAGTAACACAAACACTAATAAAATACTGCCATTATAACGTGGACCACACTGAAATGGTGCACACCTCTTGCACCTGTTGAAGCTGTTGGTTGCTTGTAAACGGCCAATCAATATCTGATCCTATCTAACCTGATAGGATCGATCTGATCCTATATTTTGTCAGAATTGAAATTATTTCATAGTAATCAAGCTCCATTTCTATTAACAGGTGATGGCGAACGACAGTGGTGGTCTCTATGACATGGCGCGAGTATTCATTTACCTGCTCCGTGAAGATCAGCGAGTTAGATTTGTATTACGTCAGCATCCCACCGAGATCAGAGAGAAAATCGATCATTTCAGAGAGTAAGTTCAATCATTCAAACACACATGATGGAATTTTCTTGTAATAATGTACTTTGTCAACCCAAGAATTTGTTCGGAATACACAGATGTATTTATTTAATTTTTATGACAAAATTATTCCAAAAGTATACGTTTTGTTTTTATGGAATTTTCTTGTTACAATGTTCTTTGTCAACACTCAATATTTTTTCCATTATATGTGGAATATTCAATTTTCATGACAAAAACATTCTAAAAGTACAGGTTCTTGTTTATAAGACCGCGACCGACTAACGAGGAAGAATACTATTTATTCTTATGAGAATGTATAAATGCGTTAATCAGTATTCTGAAAATGCTTGAACAATCTTATAAAAACCAAAGGAATTCTTTCAAGGTCCTTGGCCACGGTTGCATGAAGCGAGACCATAGAGAAAAGATAGCATAAGAAGATATTCCTTGGTATAGGACGTTTCAAAATTTGAAGCCGATTTTTTGTTAACTAAAGCAGATTACTGTCGACTACTGTCTATTATTACTGTTTTGGCCGGGTGAGAGTGTAAGAACAGCATATCATGAGAGACTACCAGCGTCACATAGCTTCAAGAAGAAGAACTACTAGGACTATCGGCTTGCGTTAACAGTAAAATTTGGAACAGGATTGCCCTATACCATAGGATATTTTCTTATGCTATTTTTTCTCTATTGCTGTACTATAATAATTTACTGGGTTATTATTATTGGGGTTGACAATAATGACTACTATTCAAGGAGTTGATTTTAAAAAGAAGAAGTTTAGTGTAGAAATCCCACTGTCTTATTATATAATAATTTCATCTCTCTCAACCGTTAATTTAAGAGTATAATTTGTTTATAATTGAATAGAATTACTATAGAAAAATTTGTGTTTGGCAGAATTTTAGGAAACGTGACTGGCGCAATAGTGAACATAGACGAGATGAAAGTGCATGAAACCCGCGACGGTCGAGTGGACAAAACACGCAGCGACCTCTACATGCATTTCGTCAACCAGACCGACCATTCTATCATGGAAGTCAACTCTGTGCTAAGACTGATTGATCAAAGCATCGAGCGGCTAGATACTCTATTCAAGGTCAGATCCAGTTTACTGTTTTCATAATCTTGAAGTATTTTTTTAGTAGCGTACACTTCAAGTTACTCTATTCAAGGTCAGATCCAGTTTACTGTTTTCATAAATTTGAAGTATTTTTTTGGTACCGTACACTTCAAGTGCGGCACAGATTATACTTACTGGAAATAATTGTATTATTTCGATACATTCATTTCTAAAATCTCGATCCAATTGAATTTTGGTTTGGTAACAAAATCAAGTCTCTTGATTGACAAAATACTTTTATTTTTTTATCATTTACAAAGTATATCTTTTGATAGAATTTTATTAAAAATTATATTTCTGATTGACAAATTTATATTGATGAATTATCGATACTTTCTCATCAACTTAAAATTTCTGATCAACCAGTTATAATTTTAATTGATCTCATTCTCTGAGATCCGAAACTTGTAATTATACAGAGTTAGTGAGATTTATTATGGAAACAGCTAAATATAATATCTTTTACAAGTATTAAACTAAATCATGAGCACAACTAGGCCTATGCATTTGAATAGCTATCCTCTAGAAGGCAGTGGCAAAGTAGAGAATCGGCAACGCTATTCTCTTATTTTTTTAAGAACTAAAAACCACCTACCACCATGTGAATAATCACCTGATGACTTACTAAACACTAATTAATAATCCGCACAAAAAAAAAACAAAACCTACTCTAGAACATGGTACGCCATAGTGGAGTAGGTCAATTTCCACACAGCAAACACTAAACATGTAGGAGGCACATTATAACTTTTTTTTTGTAACTAACTATTGTATGTAATTGTAATTTATCTAATATTTTCTGTAATTGATGTAGTAGTTTTTGTTTTTTGGGAAATAAACATTTATTTTTTACACCCATTATAACGTGGGCCTCACTGTAGGAAATCCTTCAATCCTTGAGATAGTATAAAAGGAATTAGGTAACGTGAAGAGAATGTAGGATAAATACGACACCAATTTTACACATTATACTGAAAATAATTAATATTGTAATATTTCAATAAGAATGTATCATAGGATGGGATAAAGCAAGTAAGTAAAGCAGAAAACTAGGAGATTTTCATTTGAAAAAATAGTATGGACTAAGGAGGAAATCTAAAAGGATTACAGAGTAATCAGCGAGCGAACCATAAAACAGAAGAGTACTTCAAGTACTCTTAGATTATGACTATAACGGAATAGTTATTTGTGTAACTAGTGCGTAAAGTGAGGGATTGCTGCACCGAGGGAAACAGTTTCTTTCTCGAGTGCAGTAACACACTTTACTCACGAGTTACACATTACATTTGTCATGCCTTGAGGCATACATTTGAGGCAATAACACAATTTACTCATGAGTTACACATTAAATTTGTCATGCATTGAGGCATATATTTGAGACAATTTTCAATTCAATTTCAATTTCATTTATTGACAATTAGAATATTCAAAACATATTACTAACTCTTTATAATATGACATATCATTAAAAATATAATAAAATAAACATAATTACTCTTAAATATACTTGAATAAAATATAAAATCTAGACATCACCAACAAAAAAAAACTTTGCTCGCTTGTGAGAGTTGCAAAACAGTAAAAGAAAAACATACTATTTTGAAATAATGCAGAAAGTTTAAGTTAAATTTTACTAATAATTACAATAGAAACTTTATAACAGCAGAATCATAAAAAATCAAACAAATATTGTGCAGAGGAAAGACTATAAAATGAAAATAAGAGAATTGAAATTGTTATATTTAAGGTAAAGAAATACTCCCTCGAAATCCACTCATTGACGTTCTTTTTACTAATTTTGAAATTCAAATCAAAAGGTATTGCATTGATCAGTTTACTGCTTGTGTAAATTAGCTGTCTTCTGATCAATGAAAGTTTAGTAGGATAAACTTGAAATTCCTCTGTTACACCCGGTCTGAAATTATAAGTGTTCTTGATCAACTTTTAGACAGTAATTACATTAGAATTGAAACGCTTGTTTTTTAGGAGTTCAACGTGCTGGACACACAAGGCGCAGAGCGAGTGGAGGCGTTGCGAATCGCCGGCCCGGACAGTGTGGTGTGGATGTGGCTTGTCGGCTGCACTCTCTTCCTCACTCTGCTATTGGTTGTCGTCATCGCTCTCTGTCTGTCGCAGCGGGCTCGCTACCAGCGCCAACTCAAGGCCGCCACCATCACTGCTTTCGGTCAGTCTCAACTCTCAATAAAGCTATTACATTTAAGATTAGCAGGTAACCCGTGCTCCGCAAGGGTCTGTTCAAAGCACAAATAGATTAAATTTAGTTTTATAGTTCCATACTGATATTGAAGTATTAAGAACTTTTATTACAATAGAAAAACGATTTGATTGGACTTTTATCCTAAGGTGCGTATAGATATACGCGCCTCCAACACGCTCCGCAATCGCTCCGATCATGAACGTTACGGGAGATGTTAGCTCTTCTCGCGTTCCACTCTTGCTCCCCGGTCGATCATCAATCAATCTGCTCGAAAGAAGTTCGATTGCGGAGCAGAGCGAAAGTCTGTACACACCTTTACGTGAGCTTTGAATCACGAATTGAATAAATTTGTTTAAATTATTAAAATCATAATTAATTGATTTACAGTTAATCAGTTGAGTAGTTCAGACGTGATGATGCATCATTCGTGTGTTTCCTATTCCGAACATGTGTAACACAATTCTTTCCTTAATTATATTATAGATATTAGATGAAATTCATATAAGATGCGATACTGTGACATGACATGTTTTGAAGTCTAGTGTCATTCTCAAGTATCAAGATAAATCTTACTTGATTTTTGAGAATGACATTATAAATCGAGCCAATAAAAAATATCACGGTAAAATGTAAATTTGTAACTGTGTCGATGTAAATGCGCGTACAACTCGAACAAGTTTTATTTCATTCCACTTAGAAAGCTATAGTGAGGTCCACATTATAATGACATTGTTTGATTAGAATTGGTATAACTATTCCTGTCTATCATTTCTTTCTCGCTTTGCTCTGTTGCCAGATCGTTTTTAACAATATAGAATTCATAAATAACTTACAAAATATTTCATCTTAATTATGAATATATTGAAAAGTATAATTTCTTGCTTAATAAAATATAATTGATTATTTTAAACGAGAATGAACAGTTAATATTACATCAACAAACCTGTATCAGCTACCGTCTTTAGAAGGCATTGACAAGACAGATGATCGGCAACGTTTTTCTCCTATCTTTCTGCACTGCCATTATAACGTGGACCTTACTATAGATCAAAATCTTTTTTATATAGATGAACATTCCTCTATATTCTTTCTCATTATGTCATAAATATATAAGAAGTAATTTATAAATAAGCACAAAGCAAGTTAATATTATAAGAGCACTTTATTTTATATAATTGTTGTCCAGTCATTCCAGGACACACACACGCATCACACCAGTGCCATCATCATCTGATAGTGTCACCAACCTCTCAATACAACATCTCCCTCCTTAAAGGGTATCACAAAATGATACAAACATATAAACTTGTAAATGTAATGTTATTACATTAGTGTCATTTGCATTGTAAATAAATAAAATAAAGTATTTTTTTCTACTTAAGCACTAATCTAGTAGGCTATACAATACTAACAATTGAAAAACCTAGTAGGCTATACAATACTAACAATTGAAAAACCATGCTGAATGCTTAAACATATAATACTATTGTACATCATTATAATTTTTTAATCATATTGAACTTTCTATAATCTCAGGTACCACAGAATCTGATTTAACTGGCAGAGTGGCCGGAAGAGTTCCAAATACCAACATGCACAGTGTGGAGGGTTCGAACCCCATCTGGATGCAAGCTTACGAGAATGAATGGTACAAGGAGGATGATTCGATGAGGTAATATCATAAAAATATCTCATGAATAATGTCACGGTGAGGTAATATCACATGAATCACTCACAAATACATGCAGATATCAGATGCACTTTGAATGTCACTATGAGGTAATATCACAAAAATATCACATTGAGGTAATATCACAAAAATATCACATTGAGGTAATATCACAAAAATATCACTGCACTGAGCACATTGAGAATACGAAGTTTGAACCCTATAGAATGCACAATCACTTTAAAAACTAATTTCTTTGCAAATTTAATAGTTTTAGATACTTTTATTCACAATTTGGTCTTTTTCTCTGGTTTTCTGCTTCTGTGTTCTAGCTGAATGATCACCATCTCATCACTTCATACAAATTGATTTATTAATTTTCATTTCCCACGCAACCATATTCATTTCTATTTTTAAACTTTGCTATGCAATCCTTTTGTTTCTTAATTTAATTGATCCATCACGAACTGCTATAGTTCATAAAGTTTCAATACTAAAATTATTACTTTCACTTTTTGTGTACACTTTTTGACAATTTCGTAGTCTTTTTCATTTAATATTTAACTAAAATGATTACTTGCAAACTAGAGTAATAGTGAAAAAATAATATATATTCACTCACTGACTGGAGCATGCTTTTGAATCACATGCAGCTCATTTCTATTACTTTCTTTGTTGGATCCAATGTGGCATGATTAAATTTAGTCTATATTAATTCTCACCTTGTCAAGCTCGATACAAGCATAACATAATATGCCTATTTGTTTGTTGGAATAAGATCTGTGTTATTTTTATGCAAATTTATTCAAATTATCTTCATTCTAAACTACTTTATATTCTAATTGGTATTCATAGTTTAGCAGGAGTATGGCAGAGAAGCACAAATTACTTTCCATACTTTGAAACATTTAAATTGGGGTTTGTAACGGATAAAATAACTAAGCATATAATAATATTTTAATATCACCATACTTATAAAAATAGATATAATATCGGAAAATATTCCAAATATTCATGTTAAAAGGAATATTGGTATTCATATTTATTCATTCATATACATATACAATTAAGGTAAAACCAACAGTCATTTGTATTGATGTATACAAATTTCATGTGAAATACATATTCAATCATTCTACAAAGATTTCAGTAACGTTTAATCCTATATTATTATAAATTATGATATAAGCTCTAAATAATATGTGTACTTTTATAGTGAGCCCTCAAAGAAAGTAACTTGATCAGATTTGAATATATTTTTATCAGTGTGTATTAAGGTGAGATATGATCTGTATTAATATTACAACCTCAAGTAAAACAGATCATCATCACATGAAACTCTGTGTGGTTGGATAAAGGTAGACGATATTACTTATGTAGCCCATCAATTTTCATCTACTTAGAAAAATAACTACTTGGAAAAATTATCATGCCACTCTAACTGTGCTCTGTGAGTACCGTATACCTTGTGCTTACTTCTAGCAGAGATTAGGGGAGATCTAAGATTACCAACTCCTCTCTGAATATTAAACACTCTCTCTGATTATTAAACTCCTCTCTCATTATTAAACTCTAATTTATTAAATGCATTACTAACTCCTTTCTGCTTCTAGTGGATATGTCTCAGGTTTTGAAGAAATCAAATTTCTACTAACATTTTACGAGTGTTAAAGGTCAGGTTAGGATTGATTTGTTGGGTGTTTTGAATGCTTTTCTGTGGGTGACGTAACGCAGAATGCAGTTTTATGTTTCAGTCAAGCGTCTGAACGCGACTCGCTCGATGAGAACGCTGTTGTCGCACCGACTACGCCAAACGATGGAGGCGGTAACTCCTCGTGCAACAGGTGAGTCACTCACTTCAACCATACACTAATAGTCCTATGAACAGTAGACCTCGCGCAGCCTCCTCTTATACTGTCCATCAGAATAAATCCTGTCTGTATGTCGTATGTCGCGAGATATCGGTGTGAAAACGGCTAATGGCTGTTCGGGTTGGTGTATCAAAAATGCTAACATCAAAAGCTAATCTCCTTTCAAGACATACTGGCAACAGGACAGCTCGAGTTCAAAGCAGAGAAAGTTCGAGAGACAATACTATGTTATTTAAGTTATTAATTGCATGCGTTATTGCATGCAATTTATAATCTTTCGACAGCTGATTTATGATGAATAATTCTAGAGTCTGACTTACAATGAGATATTGAATTGCATGCAATTTATAATCTTTCGACAGCTGATTTATGATAAATAATTCTATAGTATGATTTTTACTCTAATATTGGCGTATGAAGGAGGCTCCTTTTTTCTTTTATATTATCCATGAAATGCAAAATTTTCAAAAACTTTGTATATATGTCGACGCGCAATTTAAAAAGGAACATACCTGTCAAATTTCATGAAAATCTATTACCGCGTTTCGCCGTAAATGCACAACATATAAACATATAAACATTTAAACATTAAGGGCCGGTTTCCGAGCTCGGGATTTAGCCAAGTCCTAGACTTAAAACAGCTGGAGTCAGAAAATTGGCTTTCCAAAACGGGGCGTAGTCGCAGCTTTTATAACAGTAGTCGTAGTTTTTATTTTCTCATTTCTATAATTGGAAACGTTTTTCCTTGGCGAAATTAGACATTCCTTAATAATTCAAAATAGCTGAAACTTTACACTATTTTCTCTTTATTTTATTTTGTGTTCAATTTTCTAGTTTTTCGAAATTTAATTCAAACGCGACTATGACAATGACTGCGACTACGCCCCATTTTGGAAAAACAATTTTCTGACTCCAGCTGTTTAAAGTCTAGGACTTATCTAAATCCCGAGATTGGAAACCGGCCCTAAGAGAAATGCCAAACCGTCGACTTGAATCTTGGACCTCACTTCACTCGGTTAATAATTCGGCTACTTGGCACTTCCTATGGTGGCGTTTCCTACAAACCTATTAGAATTATAATTCCCGATTAATCTTAAATGGGATCATCACATTAGAGTCTTGATTGGCAGGTTATATCATGCTCTTTTTGCATTGAGAGTCATGGCTTTATAATGTGTCCAGTCAAATAAAGACTCTCAGGGTGTATCATGGCTACTTTCTGTCACTGATACGCTGCAGTGTTCTTTTCTGGGGTGGCAGTGGAACTGATATGCATGAGATTTTCATGGTGCAAAAAAAGACAGTTTGTGATCTTGTAGGTATAAACCAATTGGTCGTGACTCTTGCAGTCCAATATTCAAAAACCTGAGACTGCTAACGGTTCCAGCTATCTATTATTTGGAAGCTGTTTTGATTGTGGTCAAAAATAGCCATAAATTTGATTCAAACAGAGCCCAACATGCATAT